>NC_089841.1:219221967-219471967 GCF_035609145.1 Eleutherodactylus coqui
GAAAGAACTTTTTTTTTTTTTTTTTCAATGTAAAACAATGTAAAAACCTGATATTGTAAAACCTATTGTATGTCTGTATAATATTTCTCAGGGATATGTAAATACTTCGAATATGTAATTTGAGATCTTCCAAGAGAAAAAGAAGAAAATCAAGTGGCTTGTTCTCTTTATGAATATTACATTTTACATGAATGCGCAGATTTTATTCTCAAGTCAGAAGTGCTCTTGAAATTGTGATTTTTATTTCTGGAAGAGGTCATTTTTTTGGGCTGCTTTCGCACTACGTTTTGAAGGGCGCAGCGATGGTTCCCTGCTAGGTCCTGTCCTCCATGTAGAAGACTCAGTGGGGATGGAGACCACAATGGAACTTGGATGCCACCACAGGAGAAGGTATGTGAGATGTCCTTGGTCTCCATCTTATAGTTTCCCTCCCTGTTGGTCATTACACTCTCTAGAATAGCATTGTGCTCAGTGGGTATAAGAAAAAAACTGGTCTCCATCTGATAGTTGGTTCTGGTCAAAGAGGTCTTCTATATTCTCCCCTATAGTTTTTGTCCCGGCTTCCAACTTTTGCAGTGTCCTGCATGGTGGGTATGAAACCAGAAGGGAACCACCACTGGCTACACAAAACTTAGTGTGAAACCAGTCTTAGTCGGGCTGTTTTGTGATTTTATGCTACAGCTGTTGATTACTTTATTTGGGACTGTATAAGCAAAAGAGCTTTAGCCATTAATAAAAACATTTTTTAAGAAATAACCTCGTATGTATTTTAAATCTACCTTGGGCAACCTGTGTCCTTTAATTGACTTGCTTTTCTTGATCGTTTAGGACCACAAATTGCCTGTCACTAGTCTGAATGCTTAAAGGGGTTGTTGTCTGACTACCGGGCAACATCCCTTCCATAGGGCTGCCTGTAGTAAAACAAACCAAGCAGTACTTACTCTTCTGCAGCCGCCACGATCCAGCACTGCAGCCCCACCATGGTCCTGGAGTTTCTTGTGACATCACCAGAAGTCAGGTGACCACTGTAGCCAATCAGAGGCTACAGTGTTGGCCGGTAACCAGAAGCCTATAATTGCAGCTTGTTCTCACTGCCGTTTGACAATTCCGTTATTTGGCTGCATCCTAGTAGTTGAATGATGGAAATGTGGAAGTTCTGAATCTGGCATATGCCAGACCTCAACAGCACCAAATGGAAACCATTGATTATAATGGGTGCCGTTATGCACACCAGCATTTTCACAGACATGAATTTCACATTAATCGGCAACAGAGGCTCCGAATGGAGCCTGCAACCCTGTTGTGAACAAAGCTTTACAGTTTCATCTTATGTTCAATTGTATGAAGCAAAATGGTTTGTATCAATATAAATTAATATTAATTGGTGATACAGATTTACTAGTGGATTCAGCATCAAAGCTTCCTTTGAAGACACTAAACAAAGATCAGAAGATAAATATAAGAAGGGGTCCTAATAACTAATTATTAACCCTTTCCAATCCACTGTCTGACGTCTTAAGACATTATGATTTAAGGCTGTACAGCTCCGATGTTGGAAGAC
Organism: Eleutherodactylus coqui; assembly: GCF_035609145.1. Lineage (NCBI taxonomy): Eukaryota > Metazoa > Chordata > Amphibia > Anura > Eleutherodactylidae > Eleutherodactylus > Eleutherodactylus coqui. The sequence continues at coordinate 219,223,529 of NC_089841.1, forward strand.
ATCCGTCAGGGTTCTCTTACTGCATATTGCCAGCCTCTCTGTTATCGGAGCCTATCCAACGTATCCCCTCATGCAGTACTGGCTTTAGCCAGCATATAGCGCCGTTTTATAACAGCAGAAAAAGAGTAAGCCCCCTAGGAAAACCAGGATGCAAATTGGATTAGAAAAGGTTAAAGGGGTTGTAATACTTGCAATCGATTGCTGAGCTCTGTTATTGGCTGCAGTCCCTGCGAAGTCCCGTAAAAACAGACTGGAGCGGGGGGACTGAGCACCAGCACAGGACACAGCAGGCGTGGAATGATGAGTATATCACTATTTCTTATGTTACTGCTTGCGGAAGGGGTGATACCATGATAATACAACTCGGACAACCCCTATATAAAAATGTACTCTTATACTGTATATTTGCATCACATCCCTTTAAATCTTCTATTTCATTTGTTACCATGGTAACTGCAGCAAACAACAACCAGTAGGATTGCTGGATCTAAATTTGAGGGGAAAAAATCTGGTCTGCAGTCTGTTACTGATCAGTGATGGGAAGATGGAGGTCATGCTATCATTCAAGTTCTGCCAGCCCCTGGAACATGCAACATTGAACAATGCTGACATCTCAGTCTACCAGCATAGCAGTGTTCTGGAGTGATTAACCAAGTTGTCTCATGGATTCTATCCCTCTCCGCTTCCAACAAGTGGTGACATCTACCACACACAGGAGACATCGCGTAATTGTGCTACAAGATTTAATCCAATTTTTGAGGTTTCGTATGGTTGAAAAAATGTGCTTTCGATCTGGCTTTGAGACTATTGAAGCTCCTCCCACATGCCACAGATTGAAGCTGGGTGCGTGAAAATTTGAACTTTTACATACTTTAGCAATAGTTTCAACTCCCTTGATTTGCATAACCTTACAGCTTGTGCTTCTTGGTGTTGCAAATTCCATGTTGAGGAGTGTATAATCTCACCTGGCCTACGGCATCTGAGTCCCTCGTGCTGGTCCCCAATGCTGCGGCAGGCTGCAGTGTAATCCTCAGCGTTGACACCGCACTCTTTCTGGTAAAGGGGCTTTGAATACCCCACCACCAGCAAGCAAGTGCTGTGATTGGATCACGAGAACCATTGCTCAGCCAATTGCAGCCATTCAGTGATGTCATTCACTGAATGGCTGTGAATGATCGAGTGCTGGCTCTGATTGGCTGAGCCAGTGCGCTTGTGATCAGAGCACTCGCTCGCTGGAGGAGGGATATTCAAAGCCCTGTCACCAGAAAGAGAGTGCGGTGTCAACACTGAGGACACTAGCGCGAGGGAATTGGACACTGCCGGCCAAGTGAGTATTTTTTCCATGCTGAGCTAGGGCTTTGGGGGGGGGGGGGGGGGCTTTTATTTCAAGCCCCCCTCCTCTTCCCTAGAAAATCAGGGCAGAGGTTAGAAGGGACAGGTTGGATTTTTGGCTGTCAAAAACAGCTAAGGACCCAAAGGAGAAGACAGAAGGGTTTTTATAACTGCTTCTGCCTTCTCTTTTACAGGCTACATAGCGCTATGTAGAGAATCCCGGAAGTGGTACTGCCGTTTTCTGTATAGTACCCAGCGATCCCCGACATGTCCGAACTGCAGGGTCTTAGCAGACCCCAGTTCAGTTCTCATAGTGACTACAACAGAAGATTGAGAAAGAGTACCTCCTGTGAAACTATAAAAGCAACCACTAATTGAGTCTGTAATGGAGCTTCTGTGAAATTAAAATTTTTAAAAAAGTTAGAATGGCCTCCAAAGGTCTTATATGATCTTTTTTACAAAAATAACTTTAAAAAAATTACAGAATAAAATATAAATAAAACAAAACGCCCCAAACTGTCACTATGACCATCCTGTAATCTCAGGCTATACAAAATAGTATATCAAAGCAAAATGGCAAACATATTCTAGCGCTTTAGTTTAACACAAATATTTTAAAAATAAAGAACTGAATTATTTTTTTTTTTTTTTGTTTACATTACCTCTAATAACAAAAAAATCCGGGGGGAAGAATAAGATGATATTAAAAAAATAGCCCTATACAGATGCATTTTCCATTAGCTTGACTCTTAGGCCGGCTTCACATGGGCGTCAAAATCGTGCAAAATGTGTACGTTGTGAGATGTACACGTATGAACCTGATTCTTTTGAATGGGGTTATACACCTGAGCGATGTTTTCCTGCATGGCACCGCAAAGCTATGTGGGAAACAAATCGCGGCATGTTCTATTTTTCTATGTGCTCTTGCATCGCAGCCTTCATCGTTTTCAATGGGAGAAATTCCGCGATCCTCTGCTGCGGCTGTGCTAGCCACACTGGGGGGAACCCTGCAACACCGAAGTGATGCGAGACTGATTTGCCATGAAAACGCCTGGCATCCATGGGGATTTCACATGGAGGGCGACCATGATATGGGGGTGGCATTCATGGCACTATATCACGCTCGCCTGTTTGAAGTTAGCCTTAATGCAACACGATAATGTGTGCACGAGCGCAATTGTGTGCTTGTGCTATCCAGGGTCGTTTATTTACACTTTAAAGCGTTTTCAACAGGTTTTCTAAAATACACTAGGTTCACCTTTCCCTCTCATTTGCTGCAGTTTGTACCCTGTTTCATGTCTGTAAGTTCTGATTTTCAGGTGGTCCTCCCTATTTTTCTGTTGCATGGAACAATCCTAGTATTCTACCAGTAGTTCACTGTCCTGACTTCCTTGCTCTGCTTCCCATACACCATCTCTGCTCCAATCAGCAGGGAGGCAGTATCTTGATACCCAGCCCTCTGCTTTTCCAGGACAATCGGGCATTTAGAGACATTCTAGTCAAATGGTTGGTAAACCCAATATAATGTGTGTGAATGCACCCTTACACTGTAACAGCAGGAGAGGCAGAGATTGTAGAGATTATCACAGTGTGCGCAGATCTGTCAGCCTGCAGCATGTGAGCGCACAGGAGCCACCTGTGAAAATAGACCCTCCCCTGTTTCTATAGAAGCAACCCTGTGTCCTTGTTCCTATACAAGCTCAGTTCTGTACATTAACATTGGCTAATGTTATTTAGAGGTTACATGGGTTCCTTTGTGATCACACGGACTATTATGTGTCTTGCTCTTGGTGTGATCTTTGTTGCTTGACCACTCTGGTAATTGTCTTGAATTTTCTGTGTACACAATTTGTCTGACACTGGATTGGTGGAGTTCAAACTCTTTTTAGAGATCGTTTTGTAACCTTTTCTAGTCATGAGCATCAACAACTTTTCTGAGATCCTTAGAAATCTCCTATGTTCATGCCATGATACAGTTCCACAATATCAGACGTGTGATATTGGATCATTCTACTCAAATAAATGACCAAGTCTGATATTTTTGACTCGTTTGTTTGATTTGGTTCTCTTTATCTACTTTTAGGAATTGTGTAAAAATCTGATTTAGTTTTAGGTTAAATAGAAGCAGATGACAACTGCAGGAAGCCATTAATTCCACTTGACAGTGTGATATTGCAGGGCTATAGAGCGATTTTTGTTTAGTTTTTTTTTTCCACATGACCCTTGTTGCAGTCAAAAGTTGCAATGTACCCCCCCCCCCTGCCTAATATGTTCACTACCAGTCTAAAACAACAGAAGAAAATACATCAACAATATCATGCAGATGACATGCAGTTCTGCCCTTTTTTTTTAATACTATATGGATATAGGCTCACCGCGGAGATCTGACAGGTCTCCCCCCTCATCCACCGCAACGAAATATCGCTAGCGATATTCTGCAATGGCCGTGGACAGGGGGCCTTACTAATATAATATAGTCGAAGGGATTGCAGTTGGTCAAAATATTTCTGTGAAAGACTTACAAATTTCGGCTACTCGCTGTGCCATGTAAGCTGCATTAGCTTTAAGGCAGAGTTGAACCCTCTGTGGTGACATGTTTGCTTCAATACTGGACAACGGTTGACGATTAGATGAAGGCTGGACTGGTGTTGGCGCCATAAGCACCTGAGACGACATGATATCCTGTTCAGGAGATGTGAAGATAGAGGTGAAGGACTGAGCTTTAATGTTGTTGGTCAATATGCACCGCCAGCTATGTATGTGGACATTTGTGAGGTGTCATTTATTGGAGTCTCCACACAGGTGTCCAGCTGTCTCACAATATACAAACTGCCAGACTGAGTACTGCTGTATCCATAGCAACTAAAGCCACAATCAACCCGTAATCCCTCATTCAGTGCACAGGGATGAAGAACCTGTGATGATGTCACCATCATGTCATCAGGCACGGAGCTCAGAGCCATGGTGACTAATCACATGAGTGTGACATCCTCACATGTAACACACAGTCACTCATCATTCAGACAGGTGGTCGTTAGTATTTTGATGGCACTGTAAGTGAATGTGAACATCCTAATTATTTTGCGCTGCAACCTCTCACTAATCCCCACCCCCACGTTTGCGGCTGGAGAAAGGTGTCCAGGGAGGTAAGGAAATTTTTAAAAAAATCAGACTCCTCCATGGACCGCACCCTGTGGCTGGACTCCTTAGGCACTAGTCCTCCAATATGAAGAATAAGCGTCCAATACCTCGAAAGTCAGTATATGAAACAAACAATTGCGCTTCACCAGGTATCCTAATACAAATCACCCAAGTGCAATGTCTCCACAAGCAAAAGTTGACATTTCACACCAGCTGACTCCAGTACAAAACACCATCAGGGTGCTTAGCGGCTCTGCTGCAAAACTGGCAATCCCTTAAAATGTCTAACACTTGGGTAGAGGTTGGCCCCAAATTCTCTTCGGTGGTACTCTCATACTAGCCAATAAACACTCCTATATGGCCTAAATGGAAACACTGGGTGTCATATAAAGAGATGAATAAAGTGTCCCCCAGCTGTCCAGTATCAATCAGCTGCCGTTCAGTGCACTGGGAAAGCTGATCGGACATCCTTCCCCTGTGATGAAAGAATGGCGTGGCTACCTTAGTCCCACATGGTTTTGCAACTCTGCTGTGTAGCTTGTAGGTGAAAGAGCTAAATGCTTTTCAGCATCTAGAAAAAGCTGAGTGCTGAAAAGGAGTTGGATGTAGGACGCAGCCCCTGCAAAACTAGAGCTAAAGAATGTTTACATTACTGCATATCTTGGAAAACATGTATGTGAGCCTAATGGTTTGTGGGCTCAGAACACATGTAGAATTATGAGGAAATGTCCTATTTTCATGGTGGGTCCCACCCACACGGAGTTATGAAGGAAATATGGATTTCAATGTCCCTGCGCTTCAATGAAAGCCAGACCCCCACGGGGGGGGGGGGGGGGGGGGGGGCTTCAAGAAGCTAAATTGGAGTTACCCAGCTGAGGGTTTCAAAACCAAACCGGAACGTGTGTTCAGGGTCAGCCCCTTAAAGGCTACGATTAGTGATGAGCGAGTATACTCGCTAAGGGCAATTGTTCGAGCGAGCATTGCCCTCAGCGAGTACTTGCCCGCTCGAGACAAAAGGTTCGGGTGCTGGCTGCGGGGAGGAACGGAGGGGAGATCCCCCCCCCCCCCCCCCCCCCGCTGCTGACTGCCGCTATTCACCGCTCCCCCGCGCCGGCACCCGAACCTTTTGTCTCGAGCGGGCAGGTACTCGCTAAGGGCAATGCTCGCTCGAACAATTGCCCTTAGCGAGTATACTCGCTCATCTCTAGTCACAATACCTGAGGACTGCACAGTAACCTTGTGAGACTCCACACAAAGAATGGTAACACTTATTATAATCCTTGTTATTTTACTATCTGTGATATCATCTGTAAGTCTCTTGCCGATTACCTTGTAACATTTTTGTATTTTTCTAAGCACTGCTATTTTTTAGAATTTAATTAAACTTTCAATTAATTAGTGAAGTTCGTCTGTGTTAACATGAAACCATATCTCTAAAGATATACTTGTGGGTAACTAGCATTCTGGTCCAATGCCCATCAACGTTGGGAGTGGCAGTATGTGTTCTATGAGCATTATAGAGCGCTGGAGTGCGCTACAACAGCCAGGTGGATGATTTGAGCTTTCGTTTTACATTTGTGCTGAAGCCTGGGAAAGCTGGGTACAAATCAGACGGTATTCTAACGTCATTAAGCTTGCAATCTCCGCTATATTGGGCATAGGGCTAGGCGGATTGCTATCGAATTGTGGCCGTATGTGATAGCCGCGTGTTCGGTTGACATGCAGTGTCTCGGAAAGTTGGGTACCAGTCACTCCACAATCTAAGCCTCCCCCACACTATGTGACACTGGGTGTTCACAGCAATATCTACCCACAGAAAAGCAGTTTAAAATTCTGAATGCACTGATATATAATACTCAAGTCCTCCCCTCAGAGCTGCTTTGACAGAAGGGAAAACAGTACTCCTGTATTGCACCAACAGGCGGCAGAACTCCCGGGCATCGACACTGCTTTCAGCTGTATTTGCATCCCCAGGACACACATTTTGAACACTATGGAGGACCCCTTGCATCTGCAGTTTTTAATTCTATATCTGGCTGGCAGAGGATAATTTTCCTTACTCTCCCTGCCTCCAGACACCATTTGTACAACTCGACTACTCCCCTCTGTTCCTGTCTCGGAGTTCACTGCATGCATGAAAATCTGGAGGGCTGGGGAGCAGTCAGGTCGTACAAGTTGCATGTAGTGTTTGGTAGATTGTAAGAAAGGAGGTTCTCTGCTGGATGGAGTTTTAGGGGGGGGGGGGGCAAGGACCAGAGCTGGCACTTTATTGGAGCACTCTTAATTTTTAAGGCCACAGAAAGACCACTATCACTTTGTGGGAGCACAGACCACTGTTACTTTAGGGGGGGCACTTAGTTTATGGGTGTACAGAGGGGGCACTATTACTTTGAAGCCAGGGGAATATTAATATTCAAAGACACAAAGGAGAATTATTATTGTGAGGGGTTATAAAAGAGGGGGGGCATTTATTATTGTGAGGTGCAAAGGGGGCATTATTTCTAATGATGGGCACTATTACGTTGTGAGGCACAATACTGGATATTAGTACTGTGTATGAGAAATAGGCAGAATGGGCAGAGAAGAGTCATGGCTGAAAGACGTTTTCATGATGGTCTGGTCCCAGATAGAAAAGAAAAGGGAAAGTGAATGCCACCAATCAGACAAGATGCCATTTGTGATCACTGAAGGTAACTGCACTGGAATCACTATCACTGTGTAGAGTTGCTATTTGTTATATGATGACTTGATTATTTAAAGATATACTAGAGCTGAGCTGCTGTTCTAAAAGTTGACCTATAGCTGTGCTGCTAATATATACACACACATACATATATAGACACACTTTTTTTAAGGAGGTTCACAAAAGCCATAGTTTTTGTGAAACATGAGTTGAAAACCTTGCCTCTGACGGTAGGCTCCTCATCACTAGAGACGGGCTTGACATTGTGCAAAGTCATAATTATCTGAGGGCTTCCTACTCTGCATGCTAGATTAGTGTTCTCCTCCCACACCTCATGACTGCTAAAAACCCACCCACTACACCCAATCATTCTGCTCCCTACTCGGATTCCACAGTAGGTTATGATAGTGATGACTGCTGCAGTCTTGTTAGCAAGACTTCTCTATACTGAGATGACAGTATAGAGAAGTCTTATTTCAACCTCCCAGTATGAAATAAGATGAAGCCATCTGCAGTGTTATGTGACATCATTCATAAGCTAGTACTCTCTTCTCTCGCCCATCTTGTGCCGCCCTGATCAGACTTCCTTGAGATAAATGCCTAAATCTCTTTCTTTCATCCCATTCAAATGCCATGGCCATAAAAAACAAAACCATCCTCCAGGAAAGAGATAAGGACTTGCTGCCCTTTGGAAACCCAAGTGACCGCTGCAGCGCTTGGAAATAGAATTGAGCAGCGGCACGGGAGCAGCACACAACGGAAGGTATGTTTATATGCTGTTTAACCATCCACTGCCACACGAATATTAGGCGTTCTCAGAAAACCCCTTTTAAGCATGTAAATACAGTTTTACCTTTACTATTGATAGAAAATGTGTGCAGAATAAATGTAACCACTTCATATTTGGATAACCAATAACGATGTTCATTAGCTATTATGTACCTGCAAGCCTGACATTCTACGAAATTAATGAATGACCAAAAAAATGTTCCACAGCAAAACCAAAAAATAAATTTATTGACAAAACTATTAACAGTCACATCAACATATACAAGCCACAAAAAGGCCTTTGGTTAAAGTACAAATGGCGATCAATGGAAATATTCTGTATAGTCAACATATGTGAAATACTCGGGTAGATCACACCACTGCTACTGTAAGTCTCTTGGATACTGTATATAAGATCTAGATGTACATCATTACACTTGGTACTTTAGCACAGGCTACTGATCTCTGCTTTGGTGCAGCCCCATTTGCAACAAATGCCTGCCACTCCAATGGACAGTTCCCTCCTCCATCTGGAGGACTTGATCAAAGGAAAGCCATCGGACCCCGCAGCAGCGCTGTTTTCTGATTCGCTGGCGTCCTCTAGCTGCTGTACGTATTCACTGAAATCCTCTACTGGGGTATAACTGTAACCATCGTAGGAATGAAAAGAATCCTTCAAGGACTGCTGTCTTAATGGTACATTGGACTTGAGAAGTTGTTCCAGGCGAGACCCCAAAAGCGATTGCATCTTTAGCGGATGCAGTTCTTGGTATGTAGAGTCCTGTAAAGAGTCTTGAAAAAACAAAAAACGGCACAATTACAAAAAAATGTATTTACATATAGAAAACCTGAGCAAAATGATCATCGTAATCTAGTCAGTCATGCCATGTTTTCCATCTGCTTAGAAAAAAAAGCCAGAAGTTGCAGAGCTACGAATCTGAGAAGACAAAGAGCGAATCTAATATGTAGTCTTGGGCAAGTGGGAAAAGTAGTGACCCGAATGTCTACAGAAGTGACATGAAGCCATCAACCAAGCCGATGACTTTCTTTGACCAACAGACAAAGAAACTTTTTGTCAGGTAGGTAATGACCCTTTGGAGGATCACTCCAGAGCTCCTTCAGGTCCCGGTGAGCATACTTCATGCTCTGGCAACATAATGGCGTAATTATCGTTCGAATATAAAAGTTAATGAGCAATTATAAAACTCTTTCTATCTCAATGAGGAGGATAATGATCACGGTGAAGCTGAGAAGACCTTAAGGTAAACTGAAGGCTGGGAATGTAATATATAATATACATATAGTACATACAATGCAAATAAAGTAGAATTTACCTTTTATTTCTACTGTGAGTACAGAAAATATAATTTGGACAAATCCGCCAATGCAAGTAAGGGGCGGTTTTATGTCCGCATTGGTACCTGCAGTTGGCCTGATATACGCTTTGCTCCTTAGGGCATTTATCCCTCTCTTCTCTTGGGTTAGGCGTGCGTGAGAAAATTATTTCTCCCCCACCCCACCGTTTAGCCCTAAGGGATTTTTTTTCCCGACTGTTAGGCCCCATTTACACGCAGCGATTATAGCTCAAAAGCCCATTGTTTGAGTGATAATTGTTGTGTGCAAATGCTCCCATCTTTCACTCTTCAGCTGAACAATGATTTTTAGGTGAGCATAAAATCCATCGTTCAGCCTGAGAGATGATAGGAAGACCACATGCTGTGTTTGCTGTCCACGGTGCTGTACTCTACACAGGAGCTACTGATTACATTTTATTCAGCAGAAAGCCTGCGGCAGCCCATGGCAGAGTGCAGGAGCTGAATGCGGAGAACAGACCACCTGCTATTCTCCGCATACAGCTCCAGGAGGCTCGTTTACATGCAAATGAAGGGGATAAGCTGCTAATGGACATTATTATTCCTTAGGTTTTGAGCGATTGTTTCGCATAAACTGCTATCTAAATGGGCCTTTATTATGTTTGTTTTGTATTGTCTGTAAATTGGCCCTTGTGAACATACCCTTAAGGCCCATTTAGACATGACGATTATCACTCAAAAGCCACCTTTTGAATGATAATCGTGTGTAAATGTGCTGATCTTTCACTTTTCTGCCGAACGATGAATTTCAGTTTTCGTAGAACAGCTGATAAGAAGGACCGCACGCTGTGTTCTGCCCGGGGAGCGCTGTTTACATTATCTCAGCTATCAGACAAGTGGCGGAACAAAATGCATGTATTCAGAGAACAGCGGGTGGTCTGTTCTCTGAATACAGCTCCTGGCGGTTTACACATTACTACCAAATAGTAGTTTATGCAAAAATGATTGCTCAAAAGCCATCTTTGGACGGAACCCAACAGGGCCGCACGGATTCCACTGACCCCACTGACTATAATGGGGTCTGTCTGCTTTCCACCCAGTTTTTGGACGAAATAAAAAAGTGCTTTTTCTTCTGGCATTTTCAGCCTGGTCTGCGACGGAACCTCCAGACAGAAGTTCAGACGCAGATGTGAAACCAGCCTAAGAACATGGTTGATTAGTGCCAATAATAATAAAAAAAAAAAATCACAAAAAGGGAAAATATTACAAAATCACAGAAAAAAGTGTGGCCATATTTACTTACCAAAGTACTAGTAGGACATAGATGGGAAGGCAAATACACCACCGCCCATTAGATGCAGGAGCTTATACAACAGGTGCAAAGTACTGGTGAACAACTGCTCATATGACCACCCTACAAAGAGGGGGAGTGGCCACCCAGCGCTACACCTGCATATAGGTAAAGCATATAAAGGGTGCCTGGCCAGTTGATATGTGTAATGCCCAATGCAGATCTGTCTCTGCAGGGGGAGGAGGCTGGAAGAGCCAGGAGCAGTGCTCTGAGCTCCCGCCCCCTCTCTACCCCCTGCACTGTTTTCAATGAGGAGAGGCGGGACAGGGCGGAGCTAATTCCCAGAACTTAACCCTGCCTCCTCATTGCAAATAGTGCAGGGGGGTGGAAAGGAGGCAGACGGGGCGGGAGCTCAGAGCACTGCTCCCGGCTCTTCCAGCCTCCTCCCCCTGCAGAGAGAGACACCGTATATCGGCCGGCGTGAATACCCGGCCGATATACGGTCGTCTGAATGCACCCTTAACTGTGTGAATTTTTCTGCTAGGCAGCGGCTCCCACCCTTTTAATACAGGTGTGTGAGTGGTACTTATCAGTGTTTTGCACTTTTGTAATGCTCCTCCATTTGGCGCTTTGGCTGTCTGCATGGTTGTATTTATCAGTATCTGTTGCAACACGCGGTATGGCTTTGGGTGCTGTGGGAGCCTGGGCTGTCAGTGCCAATGTGGATTGCGGTTTAGCCTGCGGAGCTTTAAATTGTGAGCTTTGCATCTGCATGGGGCATCACACATATAAACCGGCCTGGCACCCTTGTATAGCTTACCTATATGCAGGTGTAGCGCTGGGTGGCCACTCCCAACTTTGTAGGGAGGTCATGTGAGTGGTTGTTCATCAGTACTTTGCACCTGTTATAAGCTCCTCCATTTAGCCTGACGGCATCTAATGAGCAGTGGTGCATTTGCCTTCCCATCTATGGTAAGTAAATCTGGCCACACTTTTTCTGTGATTCTGTCTGATTAGCACTAATTAATTATATCGACATGTCAGTCCATGTGACTTTGAAGACATGATTTTTTTTTTCCCCCAACATTGCTGCCGTCAGTATCAAATTTCTCTTCATTTTTAAGCCTTTATGACTTTTTTTTCCGCTCAACCCGGATAATCCAGTTAACATGTAGTAATGATTAACCCCTTCCCTTGCAGCCATTTTTGGCCTACCTAACGAGGCCCCATTTTTCAAACCTGACTTTAGTGACCTGACGTCACTAAATAGTAATAACTTTGTAACGCTTTTACTTCTGCGTGCGATTCTGAGGGGGTATTCACACATAGAAATGCTGCAGAATTTGAGACGATCAGGAAGGTACTCGCATAAGGCAATACTCGCTCGAGTAGTTTGTCTTAGCGAGTACGCTCGCTCATCTCTATCTGTAGCTGCTAAAATCAGCCGCAGATATATGGCATCTACTGTCAAAGTTTCCGCTGCAGTAAATCCAAAGCATTTCCACTACGTGTGAACATACCATGGGAGCGTTCTTTGTCATATATTTTACGTTGGTGGTCAATATGTTTTTGTGGGGTTTTTTTTGCTTCTTTTTCTTTACTCCTAAATTTACAGAAAATATTGAAAAATGAGCAATTTTCAAACTTTAAATTTCCCCTCGTCATCCTGACAGCATACACCTGGAGGTTGTCCGCTGGACACCTGTTGGGACAGGAAGCGGAAAATACAAAAGGTAACTCCCACCACCGGCTCACCAGTGTCTTCCTGTCCCTACAGGACAGTCCAAGCGGAGCCTCCAGGTGTATGCTGGAGGTAAAATGAAGAAAGAAGACTCCCATGCAGCCTGTCTGCCCGTGGGGGGACGACTCTCTGTTCGGGCTGGCAGGGCTTGCGCGGGTGAGACCCTACGAGGGGACCCTCACCTGCAGGATCTACCCAGCACTGTTCCCCCTGAGGGAAAATCCTCCCCCAGTACGCTGCCCAGTGGGGTAGTCGTGCTGGTAGGAAGCAGCCCCGGTACCTGCAGGGCTCGGACGCTGGCATCTCCAGCGGGGATCCACATCTAGACAGGTATGCCAGCGTGGATAGAGGCGCTCGGGTGCGGGTCTGGTCGGCATGCGCGCGGCAGCGTCTCCACGTGTGTCCTAGTCGTCGGCGTCCCAGTGTATGCGGCGTATCCCTCGGGTCCGGCGCGGCAGCGTGATGTCAGCGCGGCTGCGTCACGCGGGGGCGGGGCCTCGCTTAAAGGGGCGTGTCGGCGCCAAATTTGAAAATTTAAAAGGCTGGATTCCTCTGCATGCCTCCTGTCTGCACCTTACTGAAGATGTCAGCCAGAGAGGACGCTGAAAGCAGCCTGCTGGTGAGTAGACCACTTTTGGGTCTGTACCGGGGGTGGGGGGAGGATTGAGAAAACAAGTATCAGGTGCTGGAAGTCCTTTTTGCTGTCTCCGTCTCTTAGGACAGAGAGGCTCAAAAGGTTAGAGAGGCCAAAAAGCGAGTGCGCAAATGTCCGGTTTGCTTGCGGCGGCTAGAAGAGGGCCACACCAAGCCACTATGTGCGGACTGTACGGAGAAAGTGGTCCATGAAGAGGGCTCCTCGGGCATGTCGGACATCCGATCCATGATCCGCGAGGAGATTGAAGCCTCTCTCTCATCTCTTTCTCTACCGCCCCCCACGAAAAGGGTAAGGCGGTCACGAATGGAAGAGTCGGACTCTGAGGAGGGACTCCTAGAAGATTCTCCCTCAGAATCCATGCCGCCCATAGAGGATGCAAGGAAATATTTCTTTTCATCAGCGGACCTGGGTCAGCTGTTAACCACGGTCCGGCGCACCATGCAGGTGGAGGAAGAGGTGCCACAGCAGCCATCCTTTCAGGATAGCCTGTTTCGGGGGCTCCTACCATAGCCAAAACCGTCATTTCCAGTTAATGACATCTTAAAACAGCTGATCCTGACAGAGTGGAAGCAGGCAGATCAGAAATTCTTCCTGTCCAAGGAATTTAAGGATCGGATGGTCTTCACACCAGAAGATATCGACTTCCTGGAAACCGTCCCTAAGGTAGATCTGGCGGTCGCCAGGGTCTCAAAGAAAGCAGCCCTCCCCTTTGAGGACATTTCCCAACTGCGGGATCCACTAGATACCAGAGTGGATTCCGCAATGAAAAAGGCCTGGGAGACTGCGGCCCTGACCGTTAAAGCCAACATCACGGCCACATCTGTGGCGAGATCTATGACGGTCTGGTTGGACCAACTCCAGACGCTGATTTCTCAGAGGGGCTCTAGGGAAGACCTCTCCAACTGCCTTCCCCTCCTCCAGCAGGCAACCGGCTTTCTGGCAGATGCCTCTATGGAGTCGGTGAGGTTTGGGGCCCACTCAGCAGCCCTCTCGAACACAGCCAGGAGGGCTGTCTGGGTTAAGGCCTGGACAGGGGATAACGTTTCCAAGAACCGACTCTGTTCCCTGCCCTTCCAAGGACACAGAATCTTTGGGCCTTCCTTGGATACACTCCTAGAGAAGGCATCGGATAAGAGCCAGGGACTACCGTCGGAGAAATCCTTCAAGCGGCCTCCCTCCTCCTACCCTCCTCCCTTTGTTCCCTCTAGAACATACAAGGGGAAAGGCAAAACCGGACGCTGGTCCTATCCCAAAGGCGGAAAGGGTGAGAATCCGCCTTCCAGGATCCTACAAGTAGGGGGTAGGCTGAGGGGGTTCGCCCTTAGATGGAGTGAAGTGACCTCCAATCCCTGGGCCTTACGCCTAGTCTCGGAAGGTTATAAAATTGAATTTTCCTCCCCGGAGGTTCGTGGTCACCCCCTGCCAGTCACCTTCGTCTGCTCAGGCCCTCCAGTTGGGGGTGCAGGAGCTGTTGTCCCTAGGGGCCATCACTCGGGTTCCCGCAGAAGAACTGTTCAAGGGGTGCTACTCCCCCTTGTTCCTCGTCAAAAAACCTAACGGGTCCTTTAAGAACCATAATTAATCTGAAATTCCTGAATAAATGTATCTCCTATCAAAGATTTAAAATGGAATCAGTGCGGTCAGCAATCCCCTTAATTGCGCCAGATAGTGTCATGGCCACCATGGACTTAAAGGACGCCTACTACCATGTCCCTATACACAGATTCCCAGCAATTTCTGCGATTTGCCCTGGTGATAGATGGGTCTGTCTCTCACTTTCAATTTACGTGTCTGCCGTTCGGGATTTCCTCCGCACCCCGGGTGTTCTCCAAACTGGTGTTAGAGATGGTGGCGGCACTAAGGACTGACAAGGTGTTGATTGTCCCATACCTCGACGATTTCCTGATCATAGCAGGATCGGCTTCAGAACTCCGGTTCCAGGTCAACCTCACACTCCGTCTGTTCCAGTCATTAGGCTGGATCATCAACTCCGTTAAATCCAGTCTTCTGCCTGAGCAAAAGAAAAAATTTCTGGGAGTGATTCTGGACTCTCACCGCCAGTGCTCATCCCTTCCCCTGGAAAGGCAAAAAGCGATCCAGGACGAGTGTCGGGCACTTTCTCTAACCACCAAAGTCTCCCTTAGGAGAGGCATGAGGGTCCTCGGCCTCATGACATCTTGCATCGGGGTAGTCCCTTGGGCCCAGTTACATTGTAGAACTCTCCAAGACTTTATCCTAAGCAACTGGGATAAATCCCCCGCCTCCCTGGATCGGAGCGTCGTCCTTACCCACAAGATAAAGTCCTTCTTGGAGTGGTGGATGTCTATCTCTAACCTTGCCAGAGCCACGGTTTGGTACCCCGCATCCCCAGTATCCATCTTTACTGACGCAAGTGCAACTGGCTGGGGGGCCCACTTAGGCCGTCATTACGTCCAAGGGGGCTGGAACCGGGAGGAAGCTACTCAATCCTCCAACTACAAAGAACTTTGCGCTGTCTGGAAGGCCATTCGGGGCTTCAAGACAGAGATCAGGGGTAGACACATTAAGATCTTTTCGAATAACATAACAACTGTGTCCCTCATTCGCCACCAGGGATCCACGCGGAACCCTCGACTCCAAGACTTGGCGGCGAAAGTTCTCGGGTGGATAGAGCAGCGGACACCTTCCGTCACAGCGTACCACGTAAGGGGCCCAGAGAACTCCATGGCGGACCATCTCAGCCGCAGGAAGATAGACCCCAGGGAGTGGACTCTACATCCACACGCATTCCAGCTAATTATAGAAAGATGGGGGACACCAAAGGTGGACTTGTTCGCCTCCCGGGAGAACACCAAGTGTCCCCGGTTTTTCTCCAGGGGAGCAGACGGGGACTCCCTGGGAATAGACGCACTATCCCAGGCTTGGGACTGGGACCTTGCATACGCCTTCCCACCTATCCCCCTGATTCCTCTGGTCCTAAGGAAAATTCAGGGGTCCCCAGGCTCCGTTATCCTGGTGGCCCCATTCTGGCCCAAGAGACCCTGGTTCCCGCTCCTGGCCGCTCTCTCGACACAGGATCCTCTACATCTGCCGCAGAGAGACGACCTCCTTCAGCAGGGTCCCCTGATATGCCCAAAGGTCCGACAGTTCAGACTGGCGGCCTGGAAGCTGAGCGGGTAAAATACCTGAGCCAGGGCCTATCAGGGAGGGTGACCACTACTTTATGTGAGAGCCTCAAAATCCACCAGAAATATATACTCTAGGGTGCGGGATACCTTCTCTAGGTGGTTGGGGCATAGTATACATGACCTCCAACAGCCCGACATTAACAGGATATTGGAGTTCCTACAGGATGGATTGGACATGGGGCTAAGACCTGGTACCCTTAAGGTCCAGGTGGCCGTCCTTGGGGCCTTCTTTGACTTCCCCTTAGGCGACCATAGGCTAGTTAAGAAATTTCTGAAAGGGGCAGTTAGACTCCACCCCTTTATAAGGGAAACCATGCCCCCATGGGACCTGAACCTTGTGTTGCAGGCCCTCTGTGCACACCCCTTTGAGCCCCTGGAAGATCTATCAGTGAAGATCCTCTCCTATAAGGTTGCCTTTCTTGTTGCCATCACATCCGCCAGACGGATCGGGGAGATCCAATCCCTCTCTATTAGGACCCCGTACATGACCACCTTCCCAGATAAAATAGAGTTCAGGCCTGACCCCTTTTTCCAACCGAAAGTTCTCACTGACTTCCACAGAGAACAGCGAATAGTACTTCCCTCTTTCTGCCAGGAACCCGTAACACCATGGAGCAGAGGTTCCATAATCTAGATGTTAGACGGGCAGTCCTGAAGTATTTGGAGGTCACACATTCCTTCAGGAAGTCTAACAATCTCTTTATTCAATTTCAGGGTCCACGCAGAGGAGGGGCCGCTACTAAGGACTCCTTAGCGCGCGTTGGGTCAGGAGGGCCATAGAAGAGGCATACAGATCCCAGGGGATCCCACTCCCGGGCGACGTTAGAGCCCATTCCACTAGGGCGGTCGCCTGTTCCTGGGCGGAGAGAGCCCAGGCGACAACCGACTAGATCTGCAGAGCCGCCACATGGTCGAGCACTCATACCTTCACTAAACACTATCGCCTGGACCTGGGGGCCAGCCGTGATATGGCCTTTGGGTGGAAGGTGCTACAGGCAGTGGTCCCTCCCTAAAGCCCTTGGGTGTTGGCACTTCTCCAGGTGTATGCTGTCAGGATGACGAGGGGAAGACAGGAATTAGGTCCTACCTGTTAATTCCTTTTCTTGAAGTCACCCTGACAGCATAGGGGCTTTTCCCTCCCCTTCGGTTATTTTTTACGTGAAGTAACGTATTGTGCTATGGTTTCTGTATTAAAAATGATTGGTTAAGCAAAGCCGGGTCACTGTAGTTATTTGGTACACACTGGTGAGCCGGTGGTGGGAGTTACCTTTTGTATTTTCCGCTTCCTGTCCCAACAGGTGTCCAGTGGACAACCTCCATGTGTATGCTGTCAGGATGACTTCAAGAAAAGGAATTAACAGGTAGGACCAAATTCCTGTCTTTTCCGCTTACAAGAAAGATAACCCTACAACACACAATCGCTACTAAATAACATTTATCGTATGTGCGCTGTATGTTGGTAACATTTTGAAAGTGTCCTTTTATTTATTTTAAACATCAGAAAGTGTGGAATCACAACGGAAACTTTTCTAATTCTGATGAAATTGCCCAAGTCTATTTTTTAAGGGATCAACTGACTTCTAAATTGACTTAGAGAGACGTATACACAGGGTTATAACAAACAACACCGTCATAACTCACATTTAATCACTCGGATACATAAATTTGATATCAATAGAAACTGAAACTCAATTTTCATTCAGCAAAACTGTCTACCATGCGACGGTCCTTGTTGCCCATAACCAATCACAGCGCAGCTTTCATTTCTCAAGCTGCTGAGATAAAATGAAAGCTGTGCTGGGATTGGCTGCTTTGGGCAACAAGGGCAGTCTGTTTTCCTAAACGAAGACCAAAACGTTTTCAGTCGTAGTTGTCGCTACGGGATATCAGACAAAATAGCTGCCAACAAAGACAGCAGAGCGTTTTGTGTCCTTGGTTTTCATTACTACCGGTCTGTTTTTAGTCTGCAACCTCACTGAGTGGTACTCAAACTTTAACGAAAAGTGTTGCATCTGTGAGCGAAAACCATCCGGCCGTCCACCAGTAAGCGTGGAAACAGCGGAGTGCGTCCGTGCAAGTCTCTCGTGAAGTCCTCGGAAATTCACAGTTGGAGCGAGCAGAGAATTGGACGTCCTGCCGCCGACTATGTGGAAGGTTCTCTGCAAATGTTTACGATGTTATACCTACCGACTACAATTGTTACCAAATGACGTAGCGAGGCAACGTTCTTTCTGAGAGAGTATGGAGACTGTCAAGGAACGCGATGCTTTCATGGAATGTTTAGTGATGAAGCCGCCTTCCACCTTTCAGACATGGTTATCAAGCCTAGTGTTCTAATCTGGGGGGGGGGGACTAGCCTGTCTCCGTGGATCACATGTGCGACTCCCACGAGGTGGATGTGATTTGCTCTATAACATATAGGAAAGTCTACGGCCCCTTCGTTTATACGAATAAGACTTCAAAAAAATTCTCCTGCGCTGCCTCAAACGAACAACAATAATATTATTGTCTAAAAGGTTTATTCAGGTACAACGCGTTTCGTCGTATAAAAACGACTTTCTCAAGTACAGTTGTACTTGATAAAGTCGTTTTTATACGACGAAACGCGTTGTACCTGAATAAACCTTTTAGACAATAATATTATTGTCAAAACCGGTCGTTTGTTTGAGGCAGCGCAGGAGCATTTTTTTATTTTTTTGAAGTCTTATTACTACATTGTGGATCCAATCCAGTATTGGACACAGAAGCCCTGCAGCGGACTCCAGCGACCGGGGAACCTGTTGGATGCCATAGGAAAGATCCTACAGAGATCTGATAAGCAAACTCGGACTAGGAGGTGTTGGTGAGACTCCTCTCCACAGGAGTTTTCACCATACACCGGGTGAGTCATTTTTACTTTATTCCATTTTATCACGTTTCTCTTTATGGACACCTTAATATACTCTCCCTATTAGCCATCTGAAGCGCCTCCCTCACCATTTCTTTATATTTTTTCGTTTATACGAGTATACAATCTCAGGGATTTCATAGCTGAAACAGGAAATCCCAGGCTTCATCTTTCAACAGGACGGGCACCCGCACCCTAGCCCCCCCCCCCCCCCCCCCCATGATCACAGTGAAGTCAGTAGTGAGCTCAATAGGCAACTACCAAACAAATGGATCGGTCATGATGATGGTTAACTTCTTACTCGGCCTTTACGTTCCTCGGACCTTACGCCTTGAAAAAAAAACTTTCCTCCTGGGGAGTGTTAAATATAGGGCCTACATGCCCCCTGTTACCACCCACCATGTATGATCTGCGAGTACACCTCACAGAAGCCATTGCATCAGTCAATCTTGATGCAGTTGGTATGGCAGGAACTTCAATGTGAGCCCCCATTGCAATTTGACACACAACAAGCCTGTAGTGATCCCCTCTGATGGGGAAACCCTTCTCATGTTGTGCAACAAAACGTTCTGAGTTTCGGTTTCCGTTGATATCAATCTTGTGTATCTGAGTGTCATTAAATGCGAGTTATGAGGGTTTCAGATCATTTGTAACAACCCTGTGTTAGAAATTGCCCCATTTTAAAAAGTGTACCCCTTGAGGTTTTCACAACAGCATTTACAAATCCTGTTAAGTCCTTAGGTGTTTCAGTATCAGATAAACAAAACTCAATATTTATGACCCTGAATCTGCCTTTTTTAGAAACATTCCGTGCGTCCTCAGTGCACACCATGACTCAAACACCTACCTCAGAAGGAAAGGGGCACCTTGTGGAATTTGGGGGCCTCCCTCTTATTCGGCCAATTTTTCATTGCCGTATTCAGAGAACCATGATGGGGCTCTTTTTTGTAGGATAAGCTTATGTTTTCATTGGCACCATTTTTGGGTACAGGCAAAAATTTTGATGCCTTTTTGTTTCTATTGGAATTCGTTCACTATGTGGTATAACCGATGTTTACAAGTAAATGATCGCTGTATTTTTGCGTGACCATGATTTAGTCCGCGCAATGGCATCGTAAACATTGAATTTCGGTACGTTCGCTCTATAAGACACACTGACTTTTTTCCCCCCACTTTGGGGAAATGTTAGGGACCTCTGTTTTCCTGCTCCATACAGGAAACAGAAGAGCGACACCCCCTGCATGAACCCCCGTTGACTATAATGGGGTCAGTTTGATTTCTGGTTAGTAATGCAGCATTTTACCGGAATTTACAGGACAAAATAGCGCCGCCTACACCATTATTTTGTCCTGTTTTCTAGCGGAAATCCGTGATTGCGGTTCCAGTTGGAGCCTTTGACGCTGATGTGGACGAACCTTAAGTTCTTTTTAAAGGTTGCTCTGACACTTCTGAAAAACTTTTGTAGACGTTTTAGCCATTGTGCCTCAGCTAGCAAACTGCTGTCTGTATAAAGTACCAGCCAAACTGCCTGACTCGGGCTACGTCCACGTCGGTGGTGGGGGTTCCTGTTCCGAGCAGGAAAGAAGAAACCCCCCCCCCCCCCCCGGCTGAACAAATGTGTCTTATGCCAAGTGCGACATGGGGTCAGGAACTGAACAGCGCCGAACAGCCCCCATTGATTATAATGGATCCGTTCGGTTTCCGCTCAGCTGCCCGCCATTTTACCAGCTGTAAAAGTGCTGCATGCATTGCTATTTCTTCCTGCAGTTTGTGCCGGATCTGCGACGGAACCTCAAACTGAAGGTTCATAACACAGATGTGAGCATAGCTTCACTGACTCCACAGCCCTGACCAAAAGCGCAGAAGAACCACACTTCTGACTGCTTTAGGTCCAGTGTCCACAGGCGGGCTTGATTTGCGAAATCTGCACGAGACATCCGCCAATCAAGCCCCCCATAGAGATGCATAGGCGTCCGCAAATGGATTAAAACATGCAGATTTGATTTGCGGACCTTTTGGTCCAGAAAACAAATCACAGCCTGCTGCAGTTTTCTGCCGATCCCGCATGGGCTGCTGCCATAAAAGTAAATAGAAGCCGTCTGATTCGTGACCTGTCCGCAGCCGACACTGAGGATGTGCCGCAGATCCGCAGAAAAGCAGGAGATTTAAAAAAAGATATACCTCGCTTGTCCGACGGCGAGGCGTGGGGACCATGCACAGTACAGCGAACCCAGAAGTGGAGGGATCCACGCGGCCACCGCTGCTGGGGAAATGCAGGTAAGTAGGGCTCACTGGCCGCGGCAGTGCTGGATTCCGTGTGAGATTCCCTGCACGGAATCCGCATGAGCCGTGGACATGAGGCCTTAGGCTACATTCACGGGAGCGCAAATCTAGTGAGAGTTCTGTGTGTTGCAAGATACACAAAACTGGCTTGAATATGAACGCCATTCTTTAGAACGGGGTCATACACATAGGCAATTTTTTTTACCCTCACAGTAATGTAAAAAAAATGGCTGTGTGTCATTCTTTTAAAAAAAATTTTTTTTTTTGGGGGGGGGGGAGGGGCGCGTCTCTCGGAACGCATCACTTATTATTGTCAATGGGACACTCAAACACACAGCATGCCATGCGATGTTATGTTTCCCATTTAAATCAATGGAAAGCACTTGCCGATCTTCCAATGCGTGTGAAAAAAGCCCCAGGATTGAAATTTCACAGAAGTGATGCAATGTGTTTTTGCATAAACTAAAAACAAGGTTTGGTACCGTGTCAGCCAGTAAAAAAAATCTTGTATTTATTATACCTCTTAATGGCTAACAAAAATACATGATGATCTAGCGAGCTTTCGGATCCTCTTATGCCTGAGGAAGGATCTAGACGGGTCTGAAAGCTTGCAATAAGATCGAGTAATCTTGTAGATATGATACCTTTTAATGGCTAACAAAAATACATGATCCTATTGCCAACTTTCGGATCCTCCCAGCATCCTTCCTCAGGCATAAGACCATCCGAAAGCTTACATCAACATCATGTATTTTTGTTAGCCATTAAAAGGTATTATATATACGAGATTACTTGGTTTCTCTTACTGAGAACAATCACATTTAGCGTTTTTGCATGACACATGCCTTGCATCGGCGGGTAAAATGCACGTTGACTAGTGCAATATCTGCCCGCTATCGCACTCACCTGTGTGAATGTAGCCTTAGGCTAGGACTACACAAAAAGTGTGGCCACAACACACAGTGCATAGCCGAACAATGCGGTACTGCAGTGCACCATTGCAAACTGCTACAAGTGAATGTGGTCATGAGCAGAATATTTGCATTTGTTAGTCTACATTCAAACGTGCAATTTCCACAGCGATGTGAAGTGTTTTTAATTTTAAAATCTCATCGCTTCTTTGCAATTGTGATTGTCAAATGTGATAGGAGTGCGAGTATTGCCCATTGACTAAAATGGGAAATATTGCACAGCATGTGATGTCATTTAGGGTCCCATTAAAACGAAGTTCCGAGAGCTTGCCCAAAAATAGAACACGGCACAATTCTCCCTCCTTCACCCTTTATTTGTGTGCATCACATAAAACGCGTGCGGGAATATCGTGTGAACAAGCCCTAACACGGCAGTAATTTGTGAGATGCAACACTACTACACTACTCGGATGTAGCATTACTAAACTTTTTGGCCACACAACATGTGTCATGGCCATATAGTAATTTTTCCTGCCATCCAGCCACCAGCCATGAGACACTAGGTGAGGCACAAGTTCTAGGACACGTGCCCCATTGCTCTCCCATAAGACCTACCCCGAGGATTCTACAGCTATTACAGCAGTGCAGAATCCTGACACACATGGCACCGAGGAAGAGAAGAACAATCCCCAGCGGCATCCTGCCAGCGCTCCCCTGTGCCCCTACACCCCTAGGACAGAGTAACCTGCCCACAGCCTCACCTGCACTCCGGTATGCGGGGCTCTTCCCATCCTCCGGCAGCAGCCGCTTCCAGCGGGACCCTCCGCAGGTAAAGATGACCGCCCTGATAAACTCACGGCCACATAGCTTCACCCCGTAGTCCGAAGCGGTGACCGGGCTCCTCTGTCCCTGCAGCTCCCCAGGCAGCGCAGACAGCAGGAGCAGCGCCGCCAGCAGCACCGAGCCGCTGAGGAGAAGCGCCATGTGTAGCCAGCGGAGGAGCGCTGCACTGCCGGACTATGGACGGTGCGGGGATGGCGAAGCGGGACAATAGCTGGTCACCGATGTCCTAAACACCATGACCGGCTGTGCGCTGCCCCTTATATCCCTGCCTGAGCGTGAGTCACCGAGCCCCCGCCTGTGTGTGCCATCCCCTCCCCGCGTCCCCCAGGATCAGCCGTACAAGCACTGATATAATGTGTGTATGTATGTGTGTGTGTATACATACATACATACATACATACCTACCTACCTACCATAACGGGCGGTACAGTCACATACGGTACTGATGGGGATATCATCCGGCAGTTAGCTCGTTTATTTATGGATCCTGCAGATCTGCTGTTGCTTTTCACAAAACCTGCAAAAGTGCAACATTTGGGTTGTAGTGACAAAAAGGCACAACATACAGTCCATCCTAACCCCTTGGTGACCAGCCTATTTTTTTGGTTTAACCCTTTAGTGACGAAGCCTGTTTGCACTTTATTTTTCTGTTTTTATTTCTAGTCACATTCTAGTAGCCCTAACTTTTGAATTTAGCCGTACGAGAGCTTTTTTTTGTTTGTTTTTTTGCATGTCAAGCTGTATTTTCTAATGGCATCATTTTTGAGTACATGTAATGTACTGTCTGACTTTTATTCATTTTTATATGGGGGGGGGGGGGGGGATTCTGCTATTCAGTGCGCAAAATACATCATGCAATAATATTACTCCCAGGGTCAGCTCGATTCCAGTGATACCAAGTTTTTAATGTTTTGTTTTTTTGTTTTTTTTTTTGCTAGTTTAGTATGCAAAAAAAAAACTTTTATAAAATTTTTTTTAAGAAAGCTTTTGTTTTGCCGTATTCTAAAAGCCGTAGCATTTTTATTTTCGATGGTCTGAGCTCTATGGGGGCTTGTTTTTTGCAAGATGAAATTTGGCAACGTGTAACATTTTGATTGCTTTTTGTTCCATTTTTTGCTAGAGGCATAATTAACAAAATCTGCAATTCCGGCATGTTTTTATTTGTATCTGCGTTCACCCCGCAGTATAAATAATATGTTAAATTAACTCTGCACGTCCAAACGATAACATCAATACCAAATTTACAAAGGGTTTGGTTTTTTTTCAACCTTTTCACACTTAAGAAAAAAAAAATATATATATATTTATTAGAGATGAGCGAACGTACTCGGATAAGCACTACTCGTCCGAGTAATGTGCCTTATCCGAGTACCGCTGTGTTCGTGCTGAAAGATTCGGGGCGCTCCGCTGCTGACAGGTGAGTCGCAGCGGGGAGCGGGGCAGAGCGGGCGGGAGAGAAGGAGAGAAAGATCTCCCCTCCGTTCCTCCCCGCTCTCCCCTGCAGCTCCCCGCTCCGCAGCGCGTGCCGAATCTTTCAGGACGAGCAGAGAGGTACTCGGATAAAGCACATTACTCGGACAAGTAGTGCCTATCCGAGTACGTTCGCTCATCTCTAATATTTATATATTATCACTGGATTCAAAGACCCCTAAGGTTTTTTTCTTCCTTTTTTTGACAACTGTGCTATGTGAGTTTTTTTTTCTTTTTTTGCAGGATGAGTTGTACTCTTTTAATTGTACTATACGTTGATCCAAGCGACATTTTGGTCATTTCCTATTCTGTTTTTTTGTAAGGCAAAATTAGCTACTTTGGCCTTGTTGTTTTTTTCTCATGGTGTGCACTGTGTGGGTTCAAGAATGTACTAACTTTTTTTCTCTGACTCATTACAAATGCAGTGATACCACATAATTTTTTTTCTATATAGTAAAGGGGGAAAGGTGGAGTTTGGGGGTATTTTTTAAATACTTTTTCAACTTTTTATTTTTGTCCTGCTGGGGGACTTGATCAGTATCTTGTATCAATCTAATAGTGCAGTACTATACATCAGTATAGTAGGCTACAACCAGGTGTGTGCTGCCATTCTACCCGTCTGCTTGTGTTAGGTGGCTGTCTTGCCAAAGAATAAAGTTTGGTTTGCAGGAATCTTTGACCTGAAAGTAGTGTCTGTTCTAGGTAAAAGGACTGCCACCTATCAATAGTGATGCACCCTACACACGCTAAGGCAAACTACTCGAGTGAGTAGTGCCTTATTCGAGTACCTGCTTGCTCGTCTCTAAAGATTCGGCTGCCGGCGGGTATCGGCTGGAGAGAGCGGTGAGGAATGGAGGGGAGATCTCTCTCTCTCTCTCCCCCCCGCCCTACTCACCACCGCAACTCACCTCTCACCCATACCGGCAGCCGAATCTTTAGAGACGAGCGGGCAGGTACTCGAATAAGGCACTACTCGCTCGAGGAGTTTGCCTTAGCGAGTATGCTCACTCATCTCTAGTGCCTACACAAAAAAAAAAACTTTTTTTTTTTTTTTGCATTGGGTCATACTCTTATATCAATAGTTGCTCTGGAAGAAGTTCGGTAGGAGTGAATTTTGTTCTGCACATATGAGAACTTCAAGTTTCTAGAGTGTTTTCTCACATCTAGTCATTTTATGGTTCTCTAGGGTTGGTAGGAAAAATTGATGGCCATCATGCCTCTTGAGGATAAATTCTTAGGGGGTGACTATGGGTGCTTATGGCAGACCACAGTTAGAGCAGTCTTTTTTTTTTTTCCCCTGGTGTAATTTGGAGGCAGCTGCCCAATACTGTTCAGCTGTTGCGCCGTGGCTGTCCCCTTGAACAAGGGTGCACAAACTGGAGCCTGGGTGCTATATGTGCATTGCGATGCCATTCAGTGTGGCCCAAATCAAAAAGGATAACTGCCACAATATCGTTTCACATTCCTCTATCATGACCCTGATAGACCCTATTCCTTCTGCCTACACCTGAAGATGCCCTGAAAAGAGCTGCCTGAACTGCAACCTTTTTGTAAGACAGTCGTTAGTATGCGCCATGGTGAGCGTCACTCATGTGAGTCAGAACTGACATACCGAGTATAGGCAATCATCTAGTTCTTGAACTGGGTAGTGGTTCTTCCCCCTTTCCTTTCCCTTTTTTCCCTGTGTGTTGTGTCTAGGTGAAAAGGGCAGAATGTTTGTGAGTGGAGTTCTGATTCGATGACCCCAAGGCAAGAAGGAATATAATTAAGTGGAAGGATGAAGAAAGTCTGGAGGTTGCAGAAAATAGGCAAAAAACCCTGACATACCTGAAGGACCTACCTATCACATGGGAATAATACAAATAGGAAATGATTTCATTTGTTTACATTTGCTGATATTATGGCTCCCTGTTGAATCCATAGGGGGAAATGCGTTGGAGACTAATTTGGTTGTATGGTAGTATTGCTCAAATTGTTGGCTTGGATTTACATTTATGACCCGGTCTTTACTATGCTAATGAAGTGAAATGAGATCATAGGGGTATGGAGATAGCTGGATGTATTCTTAGTAACTAGGGAGTTCCCAGTGAGAGGCTCCCAAATGGGGCAGCTTTCACCAGGATATACACCTATGTTCACAAAAGTATTGAGACACACATAGCAGGCGATGAAATTCACATTTTTCAATACAGTCTTGGGACCGTTGGGCTGTACTGACTGCAGTAACCCTCCTAGACATGCTTTCCACCACTTTCCAATAGATGTGTGGAGAGATTTGCCTCTATTCCTCAAGAGCTCTAGATGTTGGGCACGCAGTTATGGTGTTCTAGTTCTTCCAATGTTGCTTGCTGGGATTGAGATCCGAACTTTGGGCTGGTCAGTGAAGTTTGAAGACTTTCTGCTCTTCAAACCAAGCTTCCACACTGCGTGCTGATGACATGGTGCTCGGTCATGTTGGTAGAGACACAGAACTGTACCAAAGTATTGCCACAGGGTAGGTAATGCCACATTGTCCAGAATGTCTCTGTGCCCGTTAGTGTTGAGGATGGACTTTATTATAACCAATGGGCCCTAGTCCTTCCCAGCAGAAACGCCCCCATACCATAACAACCTCCTCCATACTTCACTGTTAGGTTTCTATGTTATCGCATCGCCCCATCTCCAGGCACCCACCACACCCAAGTGCGGCCATCCGATTGGAAGATGGTGTACTGAGATTCAGCCGCCCACAATACTTGCTTTCACTCATTTACAGTCTAAGAACGACACTCCAAGCACCATCGCAGGTGCATCTGTGCATTCACTGCTGTGATATTTGGCTTGTGTGTAGTCGCTTGTCCATGGTAATCCTTCATATACAGTTTCCTACAGATGGTTCTGGTGCTAATGGATGTTCCAATAGCCTTCGAGACCTCCTGAGCGAGTGTTTCGGGACAATGTAGGGGATACCTTCACAGCTGGTTCAAGGCTTCGTTGTCCACGTTCTGTCAATTTACGAGTTCTACACACTGGATGGCTTCCATTTTGGAAGAAAATTGCCAACAGTGGACTTTGGAAGGTCGAAAAGTGCTGCAATATCCCATACTGATTGGTTGCTCAGATGACATCCCACCACCAAACCCCATTGGGAAGTCTGTCAACTCTGCACCTTGTGGCATTCTGATGGTTGCTGTACTGGGATATGCCTGTGTGATACTTTCCTATATACCTAATACTTACACAGCCGATTTACATATCCCCCTTCACCTGACAGCACAGGATAAGTTGGTGGGAGGTGTTAATACTTTTGTCAACATAGTGTATAATCCGTCTGAGTGCAGGTGCGAGGAGTAGGGTCTATTGAGTCACGGTAGGGCAATGTGGAAAGATTGCTTGTATTGCAGCAATTGCCCCTCTCTTTTTAATATATTTAATGTACTAAACCTCCCTAAATATACTTTTCTATTTCTCTTGTGATATTATTGGTTGAGTTTTAAGTAAACTATAGGATTTGCATGTAACATAATTAAAAGTTGTATTTCATATATTTTTTTTCTGCCTCTAGTCAGTGATGATCATTCGGTGCGCCACCCCCCCCAACTGTCCGGATTCAGAAATGTCTGTGGCTGCTTACATGTAGTATCCATGTCATCGCCGAGTTGCGGAGAGCAGGGATGAGTAGGTACTAACAGTGCACGGTGTGGACATCTCTGGTTTCCCTATAGTTCAGGATATTTGGGTCATTTGACGACTGTTTAGCACTCCAGAGAGGAGTATACGGATTAGAGGAGGCAGTTTATGCATTGGGCTCTCCTTTGTGGTTTATGGAAGCTGTGGACCCCCATAATCTTACATATAGACAATATTTTCAATGTGCCATAAATGTCTCATAGCAATAACCCTTTAATTTTTATTTCTGCCCAAAGGAGGCAGAAGCAGTATATCAAAAAGACATCAGGAGAGCAAACTGGATGGGATGGGAGGGGAGGGGAGGGGAGGGTAAGGGGCTGGGGGAAGAGAATGTATATACTAGTGTAATGAAACAAAATACCAACGTTTTGTTAGACGACTTCTATATAAAAGCTGTGCCTGCGCTAGAGATGACCTGCAGGCACAGCTGGAGCCTCCTGGTTCAGCTATGCAGTTCGCTAGTTGAAGACAGATTTCTCAGCACCGTCTTCACCCAGCTGCATAGCTAAAGTACAGAATAGAGTGATAAAACAAAAAAAATGCTCATCTCCTGTTCTGTACATAAAAAAAAAATAAATAAATGAAAGTGTTGATACTCTGTAACTCTTGAAGATGTAACTAGTGCTCTGTAGATACTGTGTTTCTCTGAAAATAAGACACTGTCTTATATAATTTTTTTGCTCCAAAAGAGGCACAGTGTCTTATTTTCAGGGGGAAGGCATATACTTACCTGATCCGCTTCGTCTGGGTCCCTGGCGGCAGGCTGAAGTCGTCTTGGTGTTCACACAGAACTCTCCTTCTGGTGATGGGGCTTTGAATACTCCGCCTTCAGAAAGCGAGTGCTGTGATATGGCTCAGCCAATCGGATGAGCCTAGCACTTGTGAGGCAATCACAGTTATTCACTGATGTTATTCACTGAATGGCTGTGAATGATCGAGCGCCAGCTGTGATTGGCTGTTTTTAACTCTTACTTTTTAATTTTTTTTCCTATGCCAAATAGTGGCTATGGCCATCAGTGTAAAAGAACTGTCATAATACACTGTAGGGGACTTTATCATGCAATGCTATGACTGCCCAGGTAATATACTGCAATACTTCTGTTGTGCAGTGTACTATCACTATTCTTTTACAGGGACAGCCGTAGCCACCGTTAGGCCTCCGATTGCCATGGCAAGCACATCAGCCCTCTACGCATTATGGAGGGCAGAAGCGCTTTCACAGCACTGATCCTGGCATCTAAAGTTTCAACAGCTGGATTCTGGGTGTCAATTACAGCTAGGGTCCTATGGTGCTTATGCAGGTACAGTTCCAGTGCCAGCACAATCACCATGATATACTACTGTATGATGTGTAATGACATGAACTGATGTACTATTATTTCCTGAAAACCATACATAATGTGGAAAGGGCTTTCGTCATTACAACAAAACCCCATCCACTTCTGGGCCTGGTATAAAATGAAGAGAGCATACTCGCCTCTCTTGGATCCCCAGGATACAGCTGAAAGCTGCCACCATTACCAGCAGGGTCATTCCGTGTCAGTTCAACCAACGCTCCCGGTCGACCATCTCAGATTTCAATGAAACTTTGCACAAAGATAGACCCTGACTATAAACTAAGATAGCCAGAATATTAGGCTTCAAAGTGCTTTGGTTCACGAGCTACAGGTCTTAATCTAGGGGGTTGTCATGTGATTACAGCGCGCAACCTGAAAAAAGGGGCGATTTCAATCCATTGCCAAGCCAGTTCCAATGACTCTAGAGCAATGAAACTTCACACACTAGGAGAACTTTTGGTGCTGAATCCAGCTAAGCTCCTCAGACTGCCACTCTTATCATTCTGCCACCATTGCATGTCAAAGTAGCTGAAAAATTCTATCGCGCAAAATAAAACTCCTATTTTAAGCAGTAATAACTCATAATCAATGCAATCCAACTCAGCTATGAATTTATCAATGTGTACTCCATAGAAATGTTTCTCATTATTCACATTATGGACCCAAAAGGATGCATAGCTCTTAAGATACAATCAGTCAAAAATGGCAAAAAACACTTTTTTGCAAATTTTTCCCTTTTTCAAAGGCGAAAATCGGAATGTACTCCATTTTTATTTTTTTTCATTTTTGTTCTATTTGGAAGAGAATTTTTTGCTCTACAAGATTCGATGTTTTTCATTTTGTTCCCAGACCTTCTAGATGGGAAAATATCAATGCCTGTGAAGGTCCTATGCACTCGCGGAGGTCAAATAATAAAGTAAGTGTAAGATTTGCATGGATGTATAATTAGTTTAGAAATCATGAGAAGGTAAATTATTTTTGGAATGAGACAACTTTTTGTGCTCAAGAAACTTATGTGATCAAAAATTGCATGGCGAGTTCAGGTGGACCACAAGCTTTGGCCTAAGATGGTCAGAATATCATTGAGTGTTGCATAATGATTGTGGTATATTACAGTGATCACTGGGCTTATTTAGCACTCTATCCATGTTGGATACTAAGATTATCTAAGGCTAGCATTTGTGTAATAAATAACTAGATGAGATACGGTTAGGCATGGAGGCTCTAACACCCTGTTGGGCAGCCTCTAGCCTGGAAACATGATGAGATACGGTTAGGCATGGAGGCTCTAACACCCTGTTGGGCAGCCTCTAGCCTCGATATATGATGAGATACAGTCGGCCATGGAGGGATACATATGTATGCTATTCTGCGGTACATTTTCTTACAGATATTGCAACTGGGACTCTAGATGCTGCACACGCACTAGGCTGCTGAAGCTGGCGCCCTAGCTGGTCCCATAAATGCTTGATCAGCGATAAATTTAACGAGTGGGCAGGCCAATTGCTTACAAATTCCTGTTGGAAGCCCGGCCATGAGAGGCAACACATGTGCTGCTAGATTTCTTGCTCATATTGTTGAGCTGTTAGTCCCTCGATCACTACTATGGGTGATTGTCATATTGTATGGCTCCAAAGATCATCACAGAAGCAACATAGTGCTCCACAGCAAAGACAGTACTGAAACGCTCACTACGAAGCCTCCATACTCGTACACAATAGTCATTGGTTTAACTAGTTATTTATTACACAAATGCTAGCCTTAGATAATCTTAGTATCCAATATGGATAGAGTGCTAAATAAGCCCAGTGATCACTGTAATATACCACAATCATTATGCAACACTTAATGATATTCTGACCATCTTAGGCCAAAGCTTGTGGCTCACCTGAACTCGCCATGCAATTTTTGATCACATAAGTTTCTTGAGCACAAAAAGTTGTCTCATTCCAAAAATAATTTACCTTCTCATGATTTCTAAACTAATTATACATCCATGCAAAACTTACACTTATTTTATTATTTGACCTCCGCGAGTGCATAGGACCTTCACAGGCATTGATATTTTCCCATCTAGAAGGTCTGGGAACAAAATGAAAAACATCGAATCTTGTAGAGCAAAAAATTCTCTTCCAAATAGAACAAAAATGAAAAAAAATAAAAATGGAGTACATTCCGATTTTCGCCTTTGAAAAAGGGAAAAATTTGCAAAAAAGTGTTTTTTGCCATTTTTGACTGATTGTATCTTAAGAGCTATGCATCCTTTTGGGTCCATAATGTGAATAATGAGAAACATTTCTATGGAGTACACATTGATAAATTCATAGCTGAGTTGGATTGCATTGATTATAAGTTATTACTGCTTAAAATAGGAGTTTTATTTTGCGCGATAGAATTTTCCAGCTACTTTGACATGCAATGGTGGCAGAATGATGATAAGAGTGGCAGTCTGAGGAGCTTAGCTGGATTCAGCACCAAAAGTTCTCCTAGTGTGTGAAGTTTCATTGCTCTAGAGTCATTAGAACTGGCTTGGCAATGGATTGAAATCGCCACTTTTTTCAGGTTGCACGTTGTAATCACATGACAACCCCCTAGATTAAGACCTGTAGCTCGTGAACCAAAGCACTTTGAAGCCTAATATTCTGGCTATCTTAGTTTAGGGTCAGGGTCTATCTTTGTGCAAAGTTTCATTGAAATCTGAGATGGTCGACCGGGAGCGTTGGTTGAACTGACACGGAATGACCCAGCAGTGACTTCTGGGTAGACTGCCCAGTGGAGGTCAGGTGACTGCTGTGACTAATCAGAGACTGCAGTGTCACCATACACAGTCCTGGCATAATGGTGCTCAGGATGTGTAATGTCTACCCGGAAGTCACTGGGGTTACCAGCGACAGCTCTCAGCTGCGTCCTGGGTCTCCAGGAGAGGAGAGTAGGACCTCTTCCTTTTTTTTAATAGTTTAGGCTGTCCCAAGCGGTCAAGTGCTGTACCTTGTGCATGTGACCGCTCAGCCACTTACAGGCTTCAGCGGTGATTTTTTTTTTTTTCTTAGCATATTTGATTAGGCATAGGGAGTGTTTCCACAGCTAACGTTTCGTAGATATGCTCTGTTCTTCGCTTTGTTTTACCCAAAGTTTCATTCTTCTTGTCCTCTAACGGGCTGTAGTTGGTCGGACGGTGAAAATGGCCAATGTTTTATGGGATACCTTAGTAAAACAGCTCCGCAAAACTGTCATGAAGTGTCAGCGGAATGTTCTAGATAGAATACAAAGTGGTGAATATGTAGAGAAGAGGTGCTAATGGGAGCAAGACGAAAAGAATGATTATGTAGAACAGTTATTTCATAGACTTAAACTCTTTTCTCAAAAGACAAGGAAACATTTCTTCTAGTTGGGGGTAAGAAAGATTCGGCCTAAGAGGCCACAACATTTTTACGGTAAGAGCAATGTAGACTTGGCAGACAACCTTATTTTATTAGAAACGGTTTATTGCTTTATAAATGTGTAATTATTTCATAAAAACAAAACATCTACTGCGGTTCCCAAAAATAAGACCCTGTCTTATATTAATTTTTGCCCCAAAAGATGTGCTAGGGCTTTTTTGGGGGGGAATTTTTTGTTCTTATACTTGCCCAGCAAGCTTGGTCCAGGTTCTTACTGTGCTCAAGAACCAATCAGAGCAATCTCTTCCTGGGGGTAGTATTTATGAATCCTGTAACCAGGAAGTGATTTTCTGTGGGTGGCTGAGGACTGCTACAAGCACGTCAACACTCTGGAGAGCAGCAGGAGGGACCTGGACTGAGCCTGCTAGGTAATGCATTTCTTTTTTTTTTTAATAAATGTAATGCAGCTAGGGCTTATTTTCAGGGTATGGCTTCTATTTCAGGATAGGTTTTTTTGTGGGAAAACAGGGTATGTAATTCTCATTTAAATTAATAGAATTATTGTATCATCCACTCTGTCACTTGGGGTAAAAAAAAAAGTAATCTTCCCTATGACAGTAGATTGACCCACTTAAAATGGTGAAGATGATATAGCTGCCCCTTTTTAGCATGTCACACTTTCGATAACAGCCAAGCCACCTAACCATTAGCCAACTGGGAGGAGGGGAAGAGGCAAAAACATGTAGTGTGTTTGTATTCACTTTATTTTCTATCATACATTTCAAAGTAAAGCATTAAAAAAAGAAAACAAAAAGCCTATAGGGCATACTGTTCCCAACTCTTAATCCACAGAATCTCCCCTTCCCTGATTGTACTTGGTAGACATGATTTTGTTTTTTTTTTTTAAACTATACTAAATATGTAGATGCAGTGTAGGTGTGCATTATAATTAGCTACATGCAAATTAGGAGCAAAAATAGAAATAAGTCATGCTATTAGTTAATTTTATTGAAAAAAAACCAAAGTATAATTCTTATGGCACATTCAGTTCGTATTATAATAAACATGTTGTATAAAAAATTTCAAATGGTTTACCCATTTTGGACAGAAGAACACTTTTAAATATAATCCTTGCTCTATTAGTTAACTCTACTGTATCCCTTCAACTGTCTACAGCCGTACCCCAAGCATACCAGCTGATATTACTCCATGTTGCTATTGGATATTCACATTCAATTTGTGACACAAATGTAAACAATTCTGTTCATATTAAATTGCCGATACTTAGAGAATGGCATTAGTTATATACACCCAAGAGAATTTACCAGTAGGCTTCATTATATTGATTGGACATTTTTGAAAAATGAAAGCTGCGCTGTGATTGGTTGCTATGGGCAGCAAAGACAGTTTTTGTTTTTACACGGTTTCATTAATCTCCCCCGAATGCCTGTGGTACAGTAATACAGAATCTGGCACCAGTGCATTGTGGGAATTGCTGACTGTTGCCTGGGACGGAATATTAGATTCCTTATTGACAAATTACAAGTTTCCTTTGGTGTAGTGTTTTTTTTTGTTTTTTTTCTCCTGCATCTTCATTCTACTTTTCTACAAAGAACTTTCTTTGAGCTTTTCTTGCTTTTTCAATCAGCTCAAATGTTGGTAAACCTTGTGGCAATTCAAGAAATTGAGACTCTTTTTCAAGAATATCTTCGGCAGTACCTAGACAGATGGAAAAAAATAAGTATTTTGTTACCAGAGTGTTTAGCGAATATATAAAGTAACAGCTCATTAAACTGTACATTTAAAGAAAAAGTGCAGGTGTAGCAGCTATTTTTTTTTTACTAATTGAAAGCCAGATAATGAAAAATTTGCGGGTTTTTAACTACTCTGGTTTTATTTCCGATTGTAAATTTTAAAAATTCTATTTTTTTGTACATTATTATGGGGGCCTGATCTGCAGTTACCTGAATTTGTACGTATGCTTTATAGCAGCCATAGATGCAATAAATAGGATGGATCCATTGCATTCTATGGGAGGGTTTTGGTCATGCTTTGTAATATGTGATAAGGTCACTGCATCGGAAGGAGGAAGACATGATCTGTGACATCACCCATTTGCACCGTGTTATCTATAAGTGTTAAGGCCCTTTGAGTGAAAATCGTGGTCTAAAAGCAGTCTTTTGAGCAATAACTGCACTGACTTCGTAAAGTTTTCGTTAACTGATCGTTGATCTTTCAGCATGCTGCAAGATCAGCGATGGCTTATCAGGAATTCACAGCAGGATACAGTTGATACTATTGTTTCAGCCTTATTCTGCTCCCTGAAGACAGACGGGCTATGAACAGAGCGGTCCAGCTCTGTTCTCCATACCCCACTCGGAGCGCTCTGTTGTATAACAGCCAGGCGCTCCGAGCAGGGAACAGCTGGATGCAGAAGACATGCGCGGACACCCCGCTTGTCTTCTGCATCTTCCGCTCATTGCGCAAGGTGATCACTCAATGTTTGAGCGATCACCTTGTGCTGTAAAAAGAACACAACGACTATCACTCAAAAGATTTTTTGAGCGATCATAGAGTCGTGTCTAAACCAGCCTTAACCTTTCACTGTAATCTTGCTGTGAGGATAATGAGATGGATGAAATGTTTTCTCTACAGCACAGAAAGTGCCAGATTTTAGGGTAAAGGCCCATTTAGACATAGCGATTATCGCTCAAAAGTAGGCTTTTGAGCAATAATCGTTGGGTCTAACTGCACTGACATCGTGCAGTTTTCGTTAACGAGTCGCTGATCGTTCTCTTTTAGCCTTATCAGGAATTCACAGCAAGATACAGCTGATACTATTGTTTCAGCTGTATCCTGCTCAGTGAACACAGCGGTCTAGTTGTGTTCTTCATACCCTGCTCGGAGTGCACAGCTGTATACCAGGTGAATGCTCTGTGAACACAGCTGAGGTTCTGAAGAAAACAGCGCTCCAGCTGTGTTCTGCATACCCCGCTAGGAGCGCTCGGCTGTATAACAGCTGAGTGCTCCGAGAACAGCTGGATGCGGAAGACAAGCGACCCCACTTGTCTTCTGCATACCCCACTCTGACCGTTTTAAGCGATCACTTTGCGCTCTAACTGCTGTTTGAGCGATCACCTTGCCCTCTAAATGCACACGATGATTATCGTTGAGCGATAATTGTCGTGTCTAAACCAGGCTTAAGTTAAATTAAAGAAATTCTAAAATTCTAGTGTTCTCAATGTCATGATCTATTAGGACAATCTTAAAAATATGTTTAATAAAATCATGATTTAAACAGTAGGTCATTTTCTGAAGACATTCCCTTTAAATAGGATACATCCGAATAGTTTGGGTAGGGTTTACTTGCTATTCATTGGCTTTAGTCTTCCTTCTGTAATCCGTTCCTTTCTAGAGTCAGAGACTCAGACTCAATTGTCTTGAAACTAATTACTGTTGTAATTTGTAGGACCAGTATAGCATTTTGATAAACAGCATGATGTGAGTTGTACATGTTAGCTGTTGAAAAGCAATACTAAAAACTGGCATCCCAAACTGTTAATAATAAGTACAAGTGGCGATTAGAAACTTAGGCATTTTTCTGTAATAAGATATCTTTTTCCTGGTTCTAATGTAAACTGCAGGATGTTATAAGGACACCAATGGCAGGGCTACTTTAACTATGGGGCAAATGATGCAACTGTACTGGGTCCCCTACAAGCTGCACCACTTTTAACTGTATGTGGGTACATTTGAAGACTACAACACTACCTCCAGAAGAATGGCAACATCAAATTCCCAGCAGGACCTGCATCAACTCACTTCTGTTCGGTACCTCTACTTCAGATGACTATGCAGAGGTTAAAGGGGTTGTCCCGTGAAATCAAGTGGGGTTATACACTTCTGTATGGCCATATTAATGCACTTTGTAATATACATCGTGCATTAAATATGAGCCATACAGAAGTTATACACTTACCCACTCCGTTGCTGGCGTCCCCGTCTCCATGGCTCCAACTAATTTCTGTATCTTCTGCCTTCTTTAGACGCGCTTGCGCGGTCCTTACTTCTTCTCTGTGGACGAGCCGCTTCAGCGTGCACGCGCGATACAGCTCATCTGCGCATGCGTAGACGAGCTGTCACTTCTCGGAAGCGCGCTGGAGTGGCCATTCTTCTTCCAGCCTTTGACCGAAGAACTATGAGCGTGAGCAGACCAGGACTTCCTGAGCAGCATCACAGCAGACCCCGATGCCTTTCCCAGGAGCAGTGACCAGGTAAGTGAGGGGTCTGGGGGTTGACTGTCAGGGGGCCATGGGTGACTTTTAGGGCGTTGCAAGACTGTCGGGCCCTAGACTGACTGCAGGAGTCCGGGGCCTAGTGCCGCTTACCTGCTGCCTGGCGGTGGGTTACTGTGGCCCAAGAGCGTGTGCCGTGGTCGGCCGCGTTCAATCCCGAGGCCCGGTCGGTGGCTGTGGGGTCCGGTTAGCGGCCGCGGTGGGTCCGGTCGGCGGCTGTGGGGTGTCTGGTTGTCAGGGAGACACAGCTGGTAGCTGACTCCTCCCTTGGCTGGCCTCTCAACTGACTCCACCTCCCTATTGCACGTCATGCCGTCCAGCCAAAGGGGTGGCTGGAATCGGCATTACATGCAGTAGAGGTCCCCGCCTCCCGCGATGACGTCATCAACTGCATCACGTGACCGGCGTCTCGGGAGCGCGCACGCAGGGCTACAGCAAGCGCGGTTCACTGTGGGAGAATACCCGCGGTGCACCATGGGAAAGGACCGGCGCCATCTTTAAAGAAGAAGTTTTATAAGATCATGAAACGCTCTAATGGTGAGTAGAAACCATCTTTTAAAACGCTTTACACGTGTACATTGTGATGTTTGCTTTAGAAGGGGGACTGGGCAGAAAAAGAATTTTCAATTTTGCCTCCGGACAACCCCTTTAATTCCTCTGCTCAGCATGAGAGGTCCTGCCAACCAGTCCCAAGTCTCCGACAGAGCAGCTGCCTACTCTGTTCTTGTAAACCCTACCTATACAATAATACAGCCACTACACAGTGGCGTATACAAGAATGGGGGTCACTCAGCCCCTATGAGGCATTACTTCACTAACCCCGATTCAGAACTTGCATCTCTCTTCCCCTCCTTCTCAGATGACCAATAGTAGTCGTAACAGTCGGGGGGGTCTGTGGATTGAGCAGGAAGAACATGGGGACTGCAGACCACTCCAGTGCTCCACTCACTCCTCTCCTCACCTGTTCTTTGGTGTGAGGCAGACAACAGATAGCCTTATGGTCTGCATTACAGACATCTAGTGACATATTATACATACACTTACCACTTCTATGTGTCCATGTGTGTTACGTATGTACTTATTTGAGTGCAATGTACGTCTATACCATCTGCACTACATATACACACAGACACTTTATAAAATTAACTTCTCTGATATGAAGACCTCACATGCAAGTTGTTAAGAGTCCAAACTTTTCCCATCAGGCTGCATTTCTATATAGCGCTTGTATAGTGTTCCAATGGGGGTTTTGATTTGCATGTTTGCACATCAGAAATGCTGCTGAAAACCACATGCGTTTTACTGACAAACACTGAGGTTTTGTGATTGTGTTTTTTTAGCCTGCAAATCTGCCACAGATGTCACACTTGATATCTGCAGTAAATGCCAATTCCACACGGATGAGATTGAGTTTATTAAATCACATGGGTTCTACTATAAATGCTGTGAATTTTCTTAATGTGTCTAAAAAATTGCCTCCAAGTAGAAAAATTGCTTGGAAGTAGGATCGCTCTTAGGAAATATTCACATGCAGACTGCCACGGTTTTGCAGCAACTTTGCAAAAAGAACCCACTGCATTTTATTATAGTTCAGTATTAGTCGCCGTAATAGACAGCTGCATAATCACAGCTCCTGAATATACTGCACCTTTATGAGCTATTAATTCAATATGGACGTAGATATGGTTGCCCAATTAACAAGGTTTTTGAGGGGGACCCACTGGTCAATCTACAAATGGGTTAAAATAGCCCTGAATAAGGGGGAGTTGTATTGACTGGAGGGGTCGCTCTGTTCAGAGTGGGTGCTCTGCTGTTTTCAGGTTAAGTAATACTTACTACAGTAACATATGATCCATGTACCGACTCTAGTTTTTATTTCCCAGCCACGGATAACTATTGATACATGTAATTGAACAGTTTGCTAGAGGGCATATATCTGTATCGGACAAGGTCATTGTTATGCTTGCTAACCCAACAAAATGTGCATCACTGCAAATGTAAGATATAATTTTGAAAACCATTTTTAGAAACTTTGATTTTACTGGAGTTAAATTTAGTTCTTAGGCCAGGGATTCCCAACCGGGGTGCCGCGGCTCTCTGTCTGGAAATCACGTTGGAAGGTAGGGGTGTGACAGGGCTTAGATAGAGGGACAACCCTGTCACACCCCTACCTCCCGATTGGCTGTCATTCAGTGTGCTCTGCCATGCCCCCGCAGCTCAGTTACTCACCAGCCGGGTGCCAGAGTGTCCTCTTGCAGCCGCGCATGGTCATCACGTTGGTATTATTGTATTATGTCATCGCCGGAAGTTAGGGGGGGCGACATAATACAGCTTTATTAAGAAAAGTTAAGATCCCCAGCTTCTGACTGGCTGGGAGCACGTTCAATCCAGAGAGCCGGCACACATTACAAGATAGCCGGTGCACATAAGAGAGGTGTCGACAGTGGGAGCGGTGGATACCGGGTGGGCAGCAGGAGGATCAAGTGCACGGCGCCAGCGACACTGGCAGCGGTGGAGCACCGAGGGCAGCAGGCAGAGCACTAGGGGCGAGACAGACTCCTGAGCTGGATAGTCGCAGTGCAGGAGCACCTCGAGGAGCAGGCAGAGGGCTGCGGTCAGCCCTGCAGCGGCACTAGCAGCACACAAAGCCCCGGGGGTGAGTGACAGCTACACTTGCCGGCGTGTAACTCACTGCAGACCTCTGTTTCAGCCACCCAAGGGAATAACTCTATAGCTTTTTGCCTGCCCTTAGCCAATCGGAAGATAGGGGTGTGCTGGTGGCGTCAAGATACACCAGTACCTGTTATTACTGGCGGTGTGGGTTAATGTTATTACTGGCGACATGTCTATGGGACAGCACCCCCACCCCTGGCGACAAGTCCATGTGCCAGCATCCCTCAGCCACAAATTACTGTGGGAAACGCCTTCCCTCTTCCCCCTGCAACAAGTCCATGTACCAGCACCCCCTGGCGACAAGTTACTGTGGGAAACACCCCTCTTCCCCCGGCAACAAGTCCATGTGACAGAACCCCCTGACGGCAAGTCTGTGACAGCACCCCTCCCCCCCGGCGACAAGTCCAGATGACAGCAAATTACCGTGGATAACACCCCCCCCCCTCCATCTTCCCCACGGCGACAAGTCTATGTGACAGCTCCCCCGCCGCCGCGGCAAGTTCCTGTGCCAGCAACCCACGGCGACAAATTACCATGACAACATCCCCACCCCCTGTCTCTTCCCCTGGCGATAAGTTAATGTGCTAGCACACCCCTTCCCACCCGCAACCCGGCCTACACCTCGACAGCCACCCCTTGCCACCCGCAAACCCGGCCTACACCTCGACAGCCACCCCTTGCCACCCGCAAACCCGGCCTACACCTCGACAGCCACCCCTTGCCACCCGCAAACCCGGCCTACACCTCGACAGCCACCCCTTGCCACCCGCAAACCCGGCCTACACCTCGACAGCCACCCCTTGCCACCCGCAAACCCGGCCTACACCTCGACAGCCACCCCTTGCCACCCGCAAACCCGGCCTACACCTCGACAGCCACCCCTTGCCACCCGCAAACCCGGCCTACAC
Organism: Eleutherodactylus coqui; assembly: GCF_035609145.1. NCBI lineage: Eukaryota > Metazoa > Chordata > Amphibia > Anura > Eleutherodactylidae > Eleutherodactylus > Eleutherodactylus coqui. The sequence continues at coordinate 219,264,276 of NC_089841.1, forward strand.
CTCGACAGCCACCCCTTGCCACCCGCAAACCCGGCCTACACCTCGACAGCCACCCCTTGCCACCCGCAAACCCGGCCTACACCTCGACAGCCACCCCTTGCCACCCGCAAACCCGGCCTACACCTCGACAGCCACCCCTTGCCACCCGCAAACCCGGCCTACACCTCGACAGCCACCCCTTGCCACCCGCAAACCCGGCCTACACCTCGACAGCCACCCCTTGCCACCCGCAAACCCGGCCTACACCTCGACAGCCACCCCTTGCCACCCGCAAACCCGGCCTACACCTCGACAGCCACCCCTTGCCACCCGCAAACCCGGCCTACACCTCGACAGCCACCCCTTGCCACCCGCAAACCCGGCCTACACCTCGACAGCCACCCCTTGCCACCCGCAAACCCGGCCTACACCTCGACAGCCACCCCTTGCCACCCGCAAACCCGGCCTACACCTCGACAGCCACCCCTTGCCACCCGCAAACCCGGCCTACACCTCGACAGCCACCCCTTGCCACCCGCAAACCCGGCCTACACCTCGACAGCCACCCCTTGCCACCCGCAAACCCGGCCTACTCCTCGACAGCCACCCCTTGCCACCCGCAAACCCGGCCTACACCTCGACAGCCACCCCTTGCCACCCGCAAACCCGGCCTACACCTCGACAGCCACCCCTTGCCACCCGCAACCCGGCCTACACCTCGACAGCCACCCCTTGCCACCCGCAACCCGACCTTTACTTTGACAGCCCGGGATCGTCAACAGGGCACCCCTGCAGGTAGGTATATAAAACTTCTGTATGGCTTATATACAATGCAAAATGTATATCACAAAGTACATTGTAATGGCCATACAGAAGTGCAGACACCTATTTCTCACAATGGGACAACCCCTTTAATTCTACAGCCCTGTCCTTTTTAGATGATTTAGGTAAAAATCATATGTCGTAATAAGCCACACCCTTGACACCATAGTCACACCCTCTTTCGGTAGGGGTGCCACACTGTAAAATTTTTTCCATGGGGTGCTCCAAGGCTGAAAAGGTTGGGAAACACTGCCTTAGGCATTTAATAGTGAACTCGTAGGTTTACATTTCTGAACCTTTAGCTCTCCCCAGCCTTCACTCTCCTGAGAACATTTGGGTTATCCCAGAAAAGAAATGCATTGGAAAGATAGGGTTGTTTTCAGGGCAATAGGCCTATTCAACAAGAACAGTGACAGATCTACATATAGGCCATTTGGATGGCCACCCAGGACCCAAAAAAGTACATTTTTCAAGTCCATTTATGGTGCATATTTTGCAGTGTAGATAGCAGTTTGAATGATACATCCAAGCATAAATTGGCTTAATTGCATTTGCCGTTTGTTACCCTGTGAAACTAACTTCAGGATCAAGAGATAAAAGAAATAAGTAGTACATTTAGACATATAGTTGTACCTTTCATTCTCTGAACGAGGGTTCCATAGCCCATATCATACTGGTATGCGAAAATAAATCCCAGTGGTACAATGGGAAGAAAGAACGCTGGCTTTTTCCCTTTTATTGCCCTGTGCAAAGAACAAAATGCCAAAAGTTAGGAGTACAATATAGACCAGACTACAAACACAAACACCCCTTAATGAACAAATCTATTAACACTTGTTTAAACTGATTAATATGATCCATGGCCCATAATAGCAATTAATTGTCCATTAGTTGTAATTTATTAGGATATGGGCCTTTGTAGTCTAGGCAATCATCTGTGAAGTTAATTAGTCTGGGCTCCAAGACTGGAATAGCTTACCTACAGGGTACATCCGCATGTAGCTTAAAGGGGTTGTCCCACGGCCAAAACGAAAAATTTTTCACACCCCAGTCCCCCATGTTAAGCAAGCATCACAAACTACCCATGTAAATCGTTTTTTTAGAGCGTTTCTACTCACCATGAAGCTGTTTCATGAAGTTATAAAAATCTTCTTCCAAGATGGCCGCCGTCATTTCCCAAGGTGCACCGCTGGTTTTCTCCCATGGTGCACCATGGATGTTCTTCTGCTGTCTGTGCTCCACTGCCGATTCCAGCCACCTCATTGGCTGATCGGCACCACGTGAGGGGGCGGAGCTACGTGATGATGCTGAGAAGGGGGAGGAGCCAGGACGCAGCTCGTGAGCCCGGACCATCCAGAAGAGGATTCCTCTCTGCGCAAGCGCGACTGTTGCGGCGACCAGAGGTGAAGTTTAATCGTCGCCATGGAGACGGGGACGCCAGCACCAGAGGGGGTAAGTATATAACTTCTGTATGGCCAATATTTAATGCACGATGTATATTACAAAGTGCATTAATATGGCCATACAGAAGTGCTTAAACCCACTTGCTGCCGCGAGACAACCCCTTTAAATGCTGCCGATTTTCTACAGTAGAACGGCCTGAGGAAAATCACTAGCGTTTAGGCTTGGTTCATACAGGGGGGGATTCCCGGCGTAAATCTTGCGGTTTGGCCGCAGCGAAAAACCGCGAGATTTCCGCTGGGAGAAGCGCTGCTTCAAAACCTGCGGCACTTAGCCGTGGGTTTTGAAGCGGCCCGGCTGCTTGATCTTCCGCTGCGGCCGGCGGTCCCATAGAGGAGAGCGCGGCTGCAGCATGAGAAGAAGAAAACAAAAAATGAATATGCTGCGGCCGGCGAATCCGCGCTGGCTTCTGCCAGCTTTGCCGAGGCGGATTCGCCGTCACGTGTGGACGAGATTTCTGAGAAATCTCATCCACATGGCTGGCTAATACTGGGATTAGCGGCCGCAGGCAAATCCGCCCCGTGTGAACCCAGCCTTATAGAAAAAGCAATGTGGATGCGATTTCAAGATATGTTATCCATGCGCTGTGGAAGAAATCCATCGTGTAAACTGACCTGCGGTGTGGATTGCAAATCTGCATCATGTGAATTTACACTGCATATTCTAAGAGCAGATTTCACTCTTTGCAATGAAAGCGGTGAAATCTGCAGCACATCCGCTGCGTTCACACCGTCAGCAGGAACAAACGCACCACTTGGTGTCATTTGTACAGCAGCGGATGTTCTTCAGATTTTCCACATGTGGCCTTAAGGATTCATGCTGATACATTGTAGCAAACTATCATGACAAGAAAGAGATTGATGTTGCTGATGACTTCAGCAGAGGACTGTACCAATTAGAAACAAGTCTACCCATCACCCTGCTGGGAGAAGCATTAGCTCTGTATCAACTCAAACAGCAGAGATCTTGAAAATCAACCACTGAAACACAAAAGTAATTCAGAAATTTGAAGAAGGGCCAATGCCCTGCGGCTGGATTTCTGCCTAGTGTTGCGCAGCGGAAATCCGCAGCGTCATGCCGCAGCTATTAGGTTCTATTGAACCTAATAGGTTAGTGTTCACGCTGCGGAATTCAACCTCGGAATTCCGCAGTGTGGTAGAATCCACTGCGTGCTCTAATTGCTGTGGGAATACGCGCGGCCGGCTTCCATTGTAGTCAAGCGTGTAGCACAGCGGAAGTATTGCGTGAATATGCATCCCTGCTCACCGCGTCATACCGCACTGCGCATGCGCGCTCACTTGAGGGATGGGAATAACACTGCGGATTCCGACAGGGCCGTAGGCATGAGGCCATATTAAGCGATTTAGTTTTATTTACAAATAAGGGAGACATAACAATACCTCTGCAGTGCCACCTATTGGAAAACAGCATTCCTGTAAGTCAATGTTAGACTCTTTATACAAGCTTTGTAACAATGACTGGGAATTCACAGCCAAGCCAGAATTCATACACAGACGGTTGTTGCGGGGTATTTGCCCCTCATCATTGTGCAGTAGGTTTTCTGGCTTGGCTAGCGAGAGGCCTGTGATGTGAGTCACGTGACACCTGAAAATAGTTTAATATGATACAGGATGTTTTGACTGTATTTTATCTCTTTTTAGATGTCAAATATTAAAAGAAGAAGAAGGAAAACAAAACTACGCACCCCGCTGTTAAACCAAGTGCGGCTAAACTGAAAAACGTCCCGTAATACTTCAAAAACTCCCGCGTCCAGGCAATCTGCATGGCCATCTGCTTCTCTCGCATTTGATTCTGCATCAAGATCTGTCTCTCTAACTGCAAAGATAAAAACAAGAGAGTCAAACTCTGTACAATGCAACTCAATGCAATTTTGCTACCTTTAACCCTTTCCAATCCAATTTGTATCCTGGTTTTCCTAGGGAGCTTACTCTTTTTCTGCCATTATACAATGGCGCTATATGCTGGCTAAAGCCAGTACTGCATGAGGTGACACGTTGGATAGGCTGCGTCAACAGAGGCTGGCAATATACAGTAAGAGAACCCCGACAGACGACTTCCAACATCGGAGCTGTACAGCCTTAAATCATAAAGTCTTCAGAGGTCAGACAGTGGATTGGAAAGAGTTAAAAAGGAAATATTGTTTCACCATTAGACTGATCTATTCGGATTCAATACAATTTCTTCCACCTGTTAAGGCTAAAGGCATTTCAGACGGCGTCTATAGGAATATTGATAATTATCCTAACCACTTAAAAGTTTATGACATTTGGTAATAAGCGCAATGATCTTCAGAGGATATATAAAAATATAAGAGCTCCCAAGTTGGCAAATACAAATCATAACAGACAAATAAAAAAGGGTTTCTCCGCTTCATATAACATTCATAAGAAACAATCAGATACCAAATGGATTCTTAATTAGTTTCTTCCCAAAGGGAACAATTTCCATGAGTAATCCACAAGGACCAACAAAACACACTGAATTTAGAGGACAGAAAGGTCAAAAAAAGGGACAATAGGATAATTTAAAAAATGCAAAAAGTATCCATGTAACCTGCCTTTGATATTAATTGCAAAATATTCAACAGCCAAAGCAGATCTTGTATTGAAATTAAATAGGCACTGCACTTTTGCACATTTTTTTGGTTAATGGCCATCATGCAAGTACAAATTTGTTCAATCACTTTACATAAAATGGCGTTTTTGTGTTGAAAAACCACTATAAAAAGGGTTGGCAGTAAGGGTCTCACTTTCTTCTAACTTGTTGTTCACTGTTGGTTGTCATTCAAAATCCATCTATACGCCTCTCACTACCCAAGCCAGAAACATGCTGCACACTGACGACGGGCAATCGCCCTGAAACAGCTGTCTGTGTATGGTTATTCTGCATTTGGCTCACAATTCCCAGTCATTGTTGTACGGCTTGTTTAAATAGTCTAACAATAACTTGCAGGAATACTGCATTCCATTAGGTGGCGCTGCAGCAGTATTATTCCTTCTTCCCATATGCATAAATCTATCTGTAACGGGAACACCAAGACAGATTACATTAAGGCCAGGCTCACACGTTGAATATGCTGCCATGGTGAACAATAGGCTCTCTCGCATGCAATGCGCAGCAAAATAGATAAACCCGCGAGATTTAAAAAACGGCTAGCACGAGCAGCTGAGAGCAGGGAAATGTCAGAGGCCCGCACAGAAACGTCACTAGTGACGCGTTGGTTCTTCGTACAGTCTGGCACCATCGTCCCAAAGGGAAGCAATCAGTGGGCAACTCCACCAAATGTGATACATGGTGCCTACTCCAGAGTGGCATCTCCAACACTCATCTGGTACCTTAGGGAAGTTTGTCCGGAGTCCGGTACCATTGTGTCACTATTTTATAACTTAGTTCCTGAGCTTTAGCTGAGATTGACAACTTGTGGGTCAGGATATGGGACTTGGCCCATAGCTCTTCAGGGATGCAAATCCAGAGCATTTTATAGTACAAGCAATGTGGAAAACACAATATAATTACCCACTTATATAACACAGGGTGGATAACTTTATTTTCTTAAGGTCTCGTTCACACGGGCGACAAAGTTACACAATTTTGTCGCATTACAACAATGCTGCAAAACGCATGTATGTGAAGCCCATGCTTTCCTATCAGTTAATTCATGTGTGATGTTTTGTAGCATGCGACATCCCAAGACAAAAACCCCGCAGGTCCTGCGAAATGCACGCGATTTGTGAGGTTTTGTAGCCCATATTTCCCTATGGAGCCTTACTCTCCGATTTTCCCATTGTCAAAGCCATAACCCAAGCCCTAGCTGCAGGAAATTTTTTTTTTTTTTTTTTAAAGTATACATGGCTTTAGAAGCACTGTCATCTCCAGCACGATTCTCCTCCATCTCTTCTGAACAGGGATTGAAAAATCCCTGCCTCCTGGAAGCGCTGGCTGTGATTGGCTGACGCTTACCCATACACAGCCAGCACTCGATGAACCAATCACAGCCATTCATAGAGCACTGGCTGTGATTGGCTAAGAGTCAGCCAATCATAGCCAGCGCTTCCAGGAGACAGGCATTTTTGCAACCCCTGGCCAGAAGAGATGAAGAAGAACAGTGTCAGAGACCAGGAAAAAGCTGCAGAGGAGCAACAGACAGTACTTCTAAGATGATGTATACTTTTTTTTCCTGCAGCTAGGGCTTATTTTTGGGGTAGGGCTTGTATTCTGTGGTATCACCACGAAAAACCGCAGCAATATCGCTGATTTTCTCACGACAATGCTGTGTCCCCTGTGTGAACGAGGCCTTACTGCCAAAAGAAAGAAAAATATTACTTTCAGGCATATCTCCCCAAGGACGGACTCACATGGCCATAAGCGGAAAACATTGCGTGGATCCAAGGTGACCCAGCACGCTGCCACGTATGACAGCGAAATTGTACCGTGCATGACAGCGTATCTCACACATGCTGTCATGCGCAGTCCACCTGTTTTTTTTTTGTTTATATTTCCAACACCGATGCTTAGTGATGGAGCGTATGCACGCTGCCCCCCATACTCTTTGTAGGTGTGCTCTGCTCTTGCTTAAAGAAGGGATCCAGAAAGGACACCCTTCCCCCCCATCTTCTAACTCAGAATTCCCAAAAGTGTAATTAAATATAGGATTTTTTTTATATATGACAATTCATTTTCAGTCTTAAATAATAAAGACATTAACCCCTTCCCTCCCCATGACGTAAGGGTACATCATGGGAGCGGGGTACTTCCCGCAAAATGACGTACCCATACGTCATAGGGATGATCTCGTGCTATTCCGCAGCAGGAGCCGGCTGTCACTAGTAGCCGGCCTCCCGCTGCGACCGTGGGGGGGGGGGGGGGGCATCTCCGATGCGCCCACCTGCTGTTAACCCCTTCCCTGCCGCCATCTGAGTAGATCATGGCAGGGAAAGGGTTCACAGAGGGAGCGATAACATCGCGAGAGCCCAGCTGGTTGCTATGGCAACAGGACACCAGATACCGGCGTCCTGTATTGCCATTGCCTAAGATCGCTATAGTAAGCAATAAGGCATGGTAGGTGAGAAGTACAAAAAATAAAAATAAAAAAAAAAAAGGTAAAAAAATTTTTTTATGCTTTTTCTTATATTAGCATTAAAAAAATCCCACATATTTGGTATTGACGCGTCCGTAACGATGCGTACAATAAATTGAACATGCTTTTTATATCCTGCACAGCAAAAAGCAATAAAAAAATGCTAAAAAAAAGACAAAATGCAAATTTTTTGCATTTTGCCTCCCAAAAAACGCAATAAAAGTGATTTAAAAAATGTATGTACCCCAAAATGGTACCAATAAAAACTACAGCTCATCTCGCAAAAAATAAGCCCTCATAGAGCTCGTCCATGGAAAAATAAAAAAGTTCTAGGACTTTGAATGCAGCGAATTTAGAAAAAAATAATAATTTCCAAAAAAAAGGGCTTTTATTGTGGAAAAGCAGAAAAACCTAAAAAAAAAAAAAAAAAAAAAAAATTCAAATTTCGGTATCGTTGTAACCTACTGACCCGCAGAAAAAAATGTAGTGTGTCATTTATGCTGCATAATTAACACTCTAAAAAAAGCCCAAAAAAATCTATGGCAGAATCGATGCGTTTTCTCTCCCTACGATCATAAAAAAAATAATAAAAGTTTTACAAAATAGTCTATGTACCCAAAAATGGTACCAATAAAAAAGTTATGGCCGTTGAAACATGGAGATGAAAAAAATACCCCAAATCGTTTGGACCTCAACGCCATGTCCTTAAGGGGTTAATACACTAAAGAATTATTAAATAGGCAGCATCACATATACCCCTTCACAGCAATTTTCTATCCCAACTTTTTCTTTGGAGGTTGTCATTACCCTTCCAGCCTGATTGGAAAGCACTCATTTAAAGTTTGTCAAACATTGCGAACCAATTAAGAGGAATAAGGCACGCAACTCTCAGTAATTGATACATCCAGACTGACAGGATCATACGGTGTCGTCATAATGAAGCATGGCAGCAACTAATGCCCGGAAATCGTACCTCGGAGGGCCTAATTTGAGCTTTTATTTAAGTGTGTCAGTATATAAATGATACAAATGTGTGAGGGACGTGCAATGAAACACAGAGGCCCAATCTGTCAACCGTCGGAGACAAATGCACAGGACCTTTGTGACCTAATCAATACCGTCAGGAAGCAAATGTTTCATGTTTTCTCTAATAGGAAAGAATTCTCGTTATTACTTTAGACTCCTTGCCTCGTTTTGTTTTCTTATGGATGTTTTGATGAAAGTTCAGTTTTGTGCAGAACAAGGTTAAATGAAGAACTTTATTCCATTCCCAGTCCATCACTGCCCACTTCGTTCAAACTCCACAGAATAGCCACAAAATGACAATCTAAGGACACGAATAAAATTATACGACCTTGACCACAAAAGGTAGACGCTGCCAAGGTTATATGCCTAGAAGTTATCATGCAAGTTGTCTTCCAAGGAAGAAAAATGGAGATTGTAAGTGCTGCCTAAAAACGGTTTGCTTTAAAGGGGTATTCCAAATAGCTGACAAAACTTCAAGTTTTCACCCCACCACCGGATGAGTGAAAATTAGAGTTGAGCGGACGTACTCTGCCGAGCTTGATGCTCGTTCGAGTATTAGCATACTCGATGGTGAGCATCACGCCGCGTTCGACCCCGCCCCAGTTTTGGCCCCTCCCCGCTGCTACGTGTGAGATTTGACTCCTGCCTGCTGCGATGCTGCGCACGTCAACGGTAGTTTGTGGTGGGAGAGGGGGAGAGAAAAAAAACAGAAAAGCACGGCAACCGGCGGGCCCCGTACAAAAATGCTCGAGTCTCCCCCCATATTGGCTTCCCTAGATGTCTGGAAAGAATGGACCCTGAAAGTAGCCTCATATGATACTCTCGAGACTCCCCTCTCCCTCTCGATATCTTAAACCTGTGTATACCCGATCTCGATTCAAAAGCATGGAAAAAAAGAGGCATAGAATTGCTTAATCCCTTAGTGACTAAGCCTGTTTGCGCCTTAGTGACAGAGCCAAATTTTGGAAATCTGACATGCGTCGTTCAACATAGCATAACTCCGTAAAGGCTTTACATATCCAAGTGATTCTGACATTGTTTTTTCGCCACATGTTGTACTTCATTTTGGTTGTAAAAAGAGACCGATAATAATTTGTGTATATTTATTAAAAGTACCAATATTGGAAAAAAAATGTAAAAATTGTCATTTTTCACATTTTCAACTGTAATATTTCAAATATGTCCAAACATACTGTACAAATTTTTGATAAGATATGTATTTCCATCTGTTTATTCTGAATGCACACTTGAAAAACTTGTGTTTTTTTTAACCATTTAGAGGACGTACAAATTTAACATTACTTTTCAGCATTTTGAGGAGCACTTTGTTTTCCTGCACCAAGCCAAGTTTGCAAAGGCTCATAAGTGTCAGAATAATAGATACCCCCACAAATGACCCCATTTTAAAAACTACACCCCTTAATGTATTCACTGAGGGGTGTCATGAGTATTTTGACCCCACCAGTTTTTTCAGGAATTAATTCAATTTAGAGGAGAAAAAATAAAATTTCATATTTTTGCAAATATGTCTTTTTAAAGACATATTTTTTTCCTATAGAGCCCATGAAAATGAGGATTTACACCCCAAAATGGATACCCCCGTTTCTCCCGTGTTCAGAATATACCCATTGTGGCCCTAATCTTATGTCTGGATGCACAACGGGACCCAAAATGAGAGGAGCAGTCGGTGTCTTTCAGAACATAAATTTTGCTTGAAGGTGTTTTAGGCCCCATAGCACTTTTGTAGAGCTCTTGAGCGGCCAAAACCAAAGAGAACCCCCACAAGTGACCCCATTTTGAAAACTAGACCCCTTAACGAATTTATCTAGGGGTGTACTGCCCATTTTGACCCCACAGTTTTTGAATGAATTCAAGCCAAGCAAAAGGAAAAAAATTGTGATTTTCGTTTTATTCTCAAGTCTGTCATTTTAAAAACAGCTTTTTTTGTACAGCACACATATGAATGAAGCCTTGCACCCCAAAATGGATACCCCTGTTTCTCCCGTGTTCGGAGACATACCCATTGTGGCCCTAATCTTATGTCTGGATGCACAACAGGGCCCAAAATGAAAGGAGTAGTTGGTGGCTTTCAGAACAGAAATTTAGCATGAAGGTGATTTAGGCCCCACTGCCCACTTGTAGAGCCCTTGAGCGGCCAAAACGACAGAGAACCCCCACAAATGAACTCATTTTGAAAACTAGAGCCCCTAACGAATTTATCTAGGGGTGTACTGTGTATTTTTACACTACAATTTTTGAATAAATCTAAGCAAAGCAGTAGGAAAAAAATTAAAATTTTCATTTTTTTGGCAGTTGTATCAATTTAAAAACAGTTTTTTTTGTACAGCACACATACGAATGAAGACTTTCACCCCAAAATGGATACCCCTGTTTGTCCCGTGTTCAGAACCATACCCCTTGTGGCCCTAATCTACTTAAAGGACACATGGCTAGGCCTATAATGGAAGGAGCACCCGTTGGATTTCAGGGTACAACGGAATACATTCCAGGCCCCATGGCCCACTTATAGAGCCATTGAGCGTCCAAAACGATAAAGAGCCCCCACAAATGACCCCATTTTAAAAACTAGACCCCTTAAAAGGGGTTGTCCCGCGCCGAAACGGGGTTTTTTTTTTAACCCCCCCCCCCCCCCCCCGTTCGGCGCGAGACAACCCCGATGCAGGGGTTAAAAAAACCAACCGGAGAGTGCTTACCTGAATCCCGGCGGTCCAGCGTCTTCATACTCACCTGCTGAAGATGGCCGCCGGGGTCTGCTCCCTCCGTGGACCGCAGCTCTTCTGTGCGGTCCATTGCCGATTCCAGCCTCCTGATTGGCTGGAATCGGCACGTGACGGGGCGGAGCTACACGGAGTCGGCATTCTGCACGAGCGGCCCCATTGAAGACCGCAGAAGACCCGGACTGCGCAAGCGCGGCTAATTTGGCCATCGGAGGCCGAAAATTAGTCGGCACCATGGAGACGAGGACGCCAGCAACGGAGCAGGTAAGTATAAAACTTTTTATAACTTCTGTATGGCTCATAATTAATGCACAATGTACATTACAAAGTGCATTAATATGGCCATACAGAAGTGTATAGACCCACTTGCTGCCGCGGGACAACCCCTTTAACGAATTCATTATTGTGTATTTTGACCCCACAGTATTTAAATAAATCTAAGCAAAGCAGAAGGAAAAAAATTACGATTTTCATTTTTTGGCAATTTTGTCAATTTAAAAACTGTTTTTTTTGTACAGTGTACATAGGAGTGAAGACGTTTACCCCAAAATGGATACCCCCGTTTGTCCTGTGTTGAAAAACATACCCATTGTGGCCCTAATCTACTTACAGGAAACATGGCAAGGCCTGTAATGGAGGGAACACCCGTTGGATTGCAGGGCACAACTGAATAAATCCCAGGCCCCATTGCTCATTTGTACGGAATAAAAATTGACTCCCTAAAAATATCCCCCACACACTCTGCTACCTTTTCGGCGTTCCCCAAATCTTAGATAAAAGTAATAATGTGAACTGTGTAGTATTTCCAAAGATGGGTAATTACGGAGGCTAGTTGGGATGGGTACATGGGGCAATAAAACCGGGTATCCCCCCTCCTCTCATGCTTTTTGGGGGTATTTTGTGACCTCAGTGGCGGGTATGGGGTGTAAAAAAAGTGGATTATACCCACCTGATAATCAGGTTTCCAGTAGTCTCCACGACAGCACCAATGAGATTGCCTCCTCCTGGTAGGACAGGAACATACTGAGAGGTTAAAAGCTCCCCCCCTTCCCCACTTTCCTCAGTGGATTCTAACGAATTGCCGGGGCAGGAGCTAAACTAAAATTTTTTCCCCTAACCGGGGTTTTTTAATTTTTAAATTTATTATTTTATTTTTCTAGGGCGGGAAAGGTACGGGTGCTGTCGTGGAGACTACTGGAAACCTGATTATCAGGTGGGTATAATCCACTTTTTCCCCCAGTCGTCTCCACGACAGCACCAATGAGACGTACCAACTAAAGTTTATTAGGGTGGGATCGCTGCCGAGAGGACTTTGCGGCCGAAGGCCATGTCCTCGTCCTGCTGCACTTTTACCCTATAGTGTTTAGTAAACGTGTGGGGTTTTTTCCAGACTGCGGCCTTGCAAATTTGCTCGACCGAGGCTGAACTGTGTTCGGCCCATGAGGACGCTACTGCCCTTGTGGAATGGGCTTTAAGCGCTAACGGGATCTCCTTCCCGAGGGCTTTATAGGATTCTATGATGGCCAGGCGGATCCACCTGGCTATGGAACTTTTCGCTGCTTTGCTACCCTTATTTGGGCCACTGAACTGGATGAACAGGTTGTCGTCCCGCCTCCAGTGGCTCGTTGTATCTATGTAGGTTAGGACTGCTCTCCTAACGTCCAGGCAGCTTAGGGTTCTTTCCTCGTTTTTTGGGTGGCTGAAGAATGAGGGGATTATTATATCCTGGGACCTATGAAAATCTGACACTACTTTCGGCATAAAGGCCGGGTCTGTTTTAAATATTAGTTTGGTGTCTGTAATTTTCATAAACTGGTGGCGGATGGACAAGGCCTGTAGTTCGCTAACCCGTCTTGCGGATGTAATGGCTACTAGGAAGATGGTCTTGATTGTCAGCATTCTTATAGGTAGCGCTTTGATCGGTTCGAATGGTACCGCTGTCATGGCCCCTAGAACCCAATTAAGGTTCCAGTCTGGGAACAGGTTTATGGGCCTAGGGCGTAATCTAGCTGCTGCTGTTAGGAACCTGTGGACCCATCTATTGTCTGCGAATTTTGTGTCGCAGATAGCGCTAAGGGCTGAAACTTGGACTTTTAGGGTGCTCGGGGAGAGGCCCATCTCTAAGCCCTCCTGCAGGAAGTCTAAGATTAGCGGAGTGTCGGGGATAGAATCCCCGCGATCCCTTCCCTGTCTCCATGAGGAAAACTTTCTCCAGACCTTCTGGTAGATCAGGTGGGTCGTCTTTTTCCTACTGGACATTAGGGTTTCTACTACTTTCTCTGAGAATCCTTTCTTTCTTAGCGAGGATTCCTCAAGAGCCATGCCGTTAAATGGAGTTTGTCTAGGCCGGGGTGGTTCAGTGGCCCCTGCGATAGAAGATCCGTCCAGGTAGGCAAGGTGACTGGGTCCTGGACGCTCAGTGTTGTCAGAAGACCGAACCAGCTTCTTTTTGGCCAGAAGGGGGTCACTAGGATTAGCGTGCATCCCTGGGTTCTGAAGTGCTGTAAAACCCTGGGGATTAGTGGTATGGGAGGAAAGGCGTAGGCCAGTCCTTGTCCCCAGTCCTGGCCCAGGGCGTCTACCGCTATCGGACGATCTCCTGGCCGGAGGGAGAAAAAGTTGCCTACTTTTGTGTTCTCCCTGGTTGCGAAGAGGTCCAACTGTGGGGTCCCCCACCGGTTGGTTAAGATTCTGAATGCCTCTGGGGAGAGGGACCACTCTCCTGGGTCTATCTGCTTCCTGCTGAGGAAGTCTGCTTTTCCATTTAGTGTCCCCTTTAAGTGGGTTGCCGTGATCGAGAGGATCCGGCCCTCCGCCCAGTGAAAGATTTTCTGTGCGATGCTTTGCAGTGGGGGAGATCTTGTGCCCCCTTGGTGTCGTATGTGAGCGACCGCGGTGACATTGTCTGACAGTATTTTTATGTGATGGTTCTGTAGCGAGTTGCCCAACTGCTGTAGAACCCGCCAAACTGCCTGTAGTTCTCTGAAATTTGAGGATTGTTCTTTTATCCTCTGAGGCCAGGGACCCTGAAAGAATTGGTTCCCCACATGCGCTCCCCATCCACAGGCGCTTGCGTCTGTTGTGATGTGGATGGCTGGGTTTTGTAGCCAGTGAACCCCTCTCCGCAGGTTCTCTGGGGATGTCCACCAACGCAGGGATGTTTTTGCCCTGTTTGGGATGTACATCCTTGCCCCTAGCGAGGACTGCCTTTTGTCCCACGAGGATAGGACTACGGCCTGTAGGGCTCTGGTGTGGGCCTGGGCCCATGCTACTCCTGGGATGCATGATGTCAAGCTCCCCAGAAGAGACATTGCCTCCCGAATTGTGCAGAATCGTCTTCGTAGGAAGGTTTTGACTATTCTGCGGATTTTTTGTATTCTCTCCTCGGGTAGGTAGGAGCATTGCGATTCTGAGTCGAGAGTTATTCCCAGAAACGTCTTCTGCTTGCCGGGATCTAGGCTGGATTTTTCCCAGTTTATAATCCATCCCAATGATTGGAGAAGTTGTAGCACTGTCTCCAGATGTTTGGTTAGGAGTTTTTTGGACTCTGCTATTAATAGAATATCGTCCAGGTACGGTACTACTAGGATCGATTTTTCTCTCAGGTGGGCGGCTACCTCCGCCATAATCTTGGTAAAGATTCTGGGAGCTGAGGATATCCCGAAGGGCAGGCATCTGAACTGGTGGTGCTCTGTTCTTCCGCCCATGTCCACTGCGAACCGCAGGTATTTCTGTGAATCTTTGTGGATCGGGATGTGAAAATACGCGTCCTTCAGATCGATGGACGCCATGTAGGCTCCTCTGGGGATCAACTTTATTGTCGAGGAGATGGTTTCCATTTTGAATCTCCTGTATCGGACGCAGGTGTTCAGGTCTTTCAGGTTTATTATCGTCCGGTGTTTCCCGCCGGGTTTTTTTACTAAAAAGAGCCTGGAGTAATAGCCCTGGGTTTCCTCGTTTCGCGGTACGGGAGATATTGCGTTTAACCGCTGCAAGTCGCGCACGCTTTGCCCTAGTAAATGTAGCTGTTTTTTTGGGGCTCGCGTGGTAATAAATTTCCTTCTGGGGATGGATACCAGCTCTATCTGGTATCCGTGCTGTAGGATCTTTGGGATCCATGGGCCCCCGCAGATTGCGGCCCATTGATCCACAAAGCTCCCCAGCCTTGCCCCTACGGGGATGGCATCAGGGTCTTTGCTTCGGCTCCCCCTGATGGGGGTTGAAGAGGATATTCCTTCCTCTGCCCCCCTTGGGGTAACTCCAGCGGCCTGTCTTGCCCTTGCCTCGGTAGGCCTCGGGCTGCTGCATTGGGGCCCGGGGAAAGGTCTTCACTCTCTGTGGTTTTTCCTCAGGGAACCCTTTTTTCCTGTCGGCCGCCTTCTCTAGAATTTTATCTAGGTCCGGTCCGAATAGAAATTGGCCGTAGAATGGGAGGGCACACAATTTGTTTTTCGAGGCCAGGTCGCCTGACCATGACCTCAGCCATAACACCCTTCTGGCTGAGTTAGCGCGGGCTGTGGCTTTTGCTGAGAGTTTGACGGTCTCGGCCGCGGCGTCCGCTAGGAAGTTAGTGGCCATGCGCAGGATGGGAAGGGAGTTAAGGATCTGATCCCTCGGCGTTTTGTTGGTCAGATGTAGTTCCAGCTGCTCTAACCATACCCCCAGGGTCCGCGCCACGCAAGTGGCTGCGATCCCTGGCCTAAGGATGTTTGCCGCTGCCTCCCATGATTTCTTTAGGAGTCCCTCTGCCTTGCGATCCATGGGGTCTTTTAGCTGTGCGGCATCCTCAAAGGGCAGAGTCGTCCTCTTGGCTACCTTGGCCACCGGGACGTCTACCTTAGGTATTTCGTCCCAGCTTGCGCAAGCTTCCTCCTCCAGGGGGTATCTCCTTTTTACGCCTCGAGCGGAGTAGGAACCTGCGTCTGGTTTACTCCACTCTCTCTGAATTATTTTAGAGATGTTTTTGTGGACCGGGAAGGTATGTTTGCGCCTCTCCCCAAGTCCACTGAATATCTCATCCTGTCGGGTCCGCGGCTCTCTGGGCTGTTCTATTTTTAACGTAGCCCTAACTGATTTAATTAGTTCCGTCAACTCATCTTGATGGAACAAATATTTCCTGTAGTCCTCCTCCTCTGAGGACTCTTCGGCCGCCTGCTCCTCTTGCTCTGATCCGATGGAGTTCTCGGAATCAGAAGACTCCTCGGGAACATATGCCTTTCTTTGGCGTTTCGCTGGCGGTGCCGGCAGTGACGTTAGAGCTGATTGAACCTCTTCCTTCACCAGCTTTCTAACGTCATCCAGGAATCCCCCCGATTCCTCTCTGACTAGCCTAGCCACGCATGCCTTGCATAGAGGCCTCTGATACGTGGCTGGCAGTCTCGTCCCGCATTCCACGCACTTTCGCAGTTTTGTTCTGGGGGGGATGTCTTTTTTATCCCCCTGACAAACAAAGCATTTTTGCGGGTAAACATGCAATTTTTCCATACACAACATACTGGATATTGCATTGTATTTTTGCCGCACTGGCTACTTACGGCCGCTGAGGCTGAGGTTTCAGCTGTCTCTGGGGCTGGAGCACTCATCTTTATACCAGTGCTGCAGACACCCTGCGACCTGTGATGCTGGTGTTCTGGCTTCTCTCAGGTTCCTATTTGAATTTTCGCGCTCCTGCGCTAAGCCCCGCCCCCTCCGCTCCTAATGCAGACGCTATGACGTCATCGCGCTGGACGTGAGATGCGGCGCCCCGCCCCCTGCCGTCAAAGGGCTTCCTGGAGCGCCGCGCTGTAATTTCTGCCGGAGGACGAGGGGGACTGAGGCTCCCGCTTTGAACCCCCCATGGGCCGCCGCGGGAGGAACCTGGCCCGGGGGTTACCACCCTGATGTGGCGTCCCGGGAGTCGTCTGGCTGCGAAGGGATGACAGGGTGAGCCACTGCCTTCCGATCCGCCTGTATGCTTTCGCTGGCTTCTCCACCAGCTCCTCTCATAG
The DNA here is from genome assembly GCF_035609145.1 of Eleutherodactylus coqui. Taxonomy (NCBI): domain Eukaryota; kingdom Metazoa; phylum Chordata; class Amphibia; order Anura; family Eleutherodactylidae; genus Eleutherodactylus; species Eleutherodactylus coqui. The sequence goes on from NC_089841.1 coordinate 219,281,387, forward strand.
ATCCTGCCTCCTGGCAGGACAGGAAGACACTGAGGAAAGTGGGGAAGGGGGGGAGCTTTTAACCTCTCAGTATGTTCCTGTCCTACCAGGAGGAGGCAATCTCATTGGTGCTGTCGTGGAGACGACTGGGGGAAAGTGGCGTTTCGTGAGTCTTCGTAAGCTTGCTGAGATGTGGCGGTCTCACACAGAAGACGCTCAACAAGCTGCTCCTGGAACTGCATGAAGGCGAGCGTTCCCGGGGCTTCTTGTAAATTGCGTATTACAGGTAGCGGTCTGAATAACGCCGGGCTCATGCAGCTGTAGGTGGAATCGGCTTGCGGAGGTCCGCAGCGGATCCCAGCTGTGAGCCCGGGTGAGACCCTGCGTACGGCCACGTAATATACTGCGCATAACTGCCTACTCACACAGGCGGTCATTCGCAGTACACTTTTTTTGTTGTTGTTTGTATTTCCTGCACCGTCGCTTAGCAATGACACGGGTACCAGCAGCCCGTATGCAAGGTAGTTGCATATGGGCTGCGGGTATATCCGCGACCACAATGGGCTCTATGTTGCGGATATCCGCGGTAAAATAGAACCTGCTGCGTTCTCTTTTCTGCGAGTGGATTACGCAATTCCAACCAGCTAATGTGAGCGGAATTGTGTAATCCAATGCGATTGATCTGCGTATTACCGCGGATCAGACGCATGCGGAATCCGTAATTCCTATCCAGTCATGTGAGACCGGCCAAAGGTAGATCGCTACCTTTTTTTCACGTGACCGGGGACTGCTCAACGAGATCACTGCTCCAGGCTCTCGGCGACCGTTGGTCGCAAGGAGATATTAAGTTTCCTGGGCTCCCCGACTCCTGCGCATGTGTCCGGTGTTTTGCCGGCGGTCGCATGCGCAGAATCCGGGAAAGTTCACGGAAGAAGATTGCGTCGGGGGTGCAAATACGGAGGCCTCCGGTAAAACGTTTAATCTCCTCTCACTGATCGCATCGGTGGGGGTAGATGAACCGTCACCTTTTTTTAACTTTTACGTGATCACCATTATCCATTGGATAACGGCGAACACGTGACCAGGAACCGCTCACCACGGCCCCCCGTGAAATCTCCAAGCTCTCGACTAAGTTTTGTAGCCAGGAGCAGGGAGATTTTAAATTACCACAGCTTTTGCGCATGTGCCTGCCATAGTGGCGACGGGCGCAGAAGCTGGGGTAAGGTCCACGGATAAATCCGCGGGCCTTAGGTACGTCATTTCATCCTCCCTCACGGATATGATCCGTGGGGGGGGGGGGGGGGGGGGAGATGAAACGCAAGCTTTTTTAACTTTTTAAAACTTTTTGACCCTTTTTTTTTAAATTTTTTGTCCTTTTTTTTTACTTTACCCCTTTTTTTAATTTATTTTTTTACTTTTTTAAACTTTTTGCACTTTAAAACTTTTTAGCCCTTTTTTTATTTTTGTACTTTTTTTTTTTTTTATATACATGATCACTGTCATCCATTGAACATCCCTCTGCTCCTGGCTACACATGGCAGCCAGGAGCAAAGGAATTTTGAATTTCCCGGGGCTCGAGCCTCTCTGTGCACGTGTCAATCATCGGGCGTGCATGCGCAGATGGGGATTTCGGGTCCCGGGACATCGCAGAGGACCAGGGGTGAGTATATTCACCTCCCCTCATGGATCGGATCCATGAGGGGAGGTGAAACTTTACTTTTTCAACTTTTTCGCGATCGCCGCTATCCAATAGATAGCGGTGATCGCGGGCCCGGGGACCGCTCACAGCGGTCCCCGGTAACACCTCCTGGTTCCTGGCTACCTTCAGGAGTCGGGAGCCAGGAGATTTTAAATTTGCCGGGGACACCCGGGCTTCTGCGCATGCGCGTGATGTCATCGTCTGGCGCGCATGCGCAGAAGGCCGCCGGCGGGTCCCGGAGGACCAGATCTTCGGGGAACACCGCCAACAAGCCAGGTGAGAATTTTCAGCTGTCCTGATGGATCCGATCCATCAGGGCAGCTGAATATATGTCATTTTACACAGTTTTGTTTACTTTTTTGCGATCGGTGCTATCCATTGGATGACGGCGATCGCAATACCGGGGGGGGGGGGGGGGGTCTGCCCGCATCCTGGGATGACAGCTCCATGCTGTCGGCTACCTGCGGGCACCGACAGCATGGAGCTGTCACGTCCTCAGACAAGTGGGCATTAATCCTAAGAAAATGCATAAAACGAAGTCCTCTAGGATTAAAGCCCACTTTCTGAGGAGGTAGTTTCCCGATGGGGCAGTCGTTAAGGGGTTAAAGATCTAATGCTGGGTGACGAAATCAAATCTTTCGAGGAACTCAGGGACGCTTATGGTCTCCCACAACAAGATATATTTAAATATTATGGAATTAAACACTTTTTGAAGGCATCTCCAATTTTCAAAGCAAAGATCCCCGTTGAAATTACCAACAAGATATATCCAAAATCCATCCAGAACAAAATCAGACACTAGAGGCTTTTATGATATCCTGACAGGTAACAAAAACCTGACAAAGAAAACGCAAATGTTAAATTGGGAAAAGGAGCTGGGGACCGCTATCCCAGTAGAGGCAGGGGAGGAGGCATTCAGACAAGCAGGAAAATCGACCAAGGGTCTAGGCATTCTAGAGGTTCAAATGAAAATCAAAATGAGGTGGTACTTCACCCCATCTCTGCTAGCCAACAGCTTCCATGTGGGTGATGGCATGTGTTGGAGGAAGTGCGGCCAAAAAGGCTCTCTCTCACATATATTCTGGTCATGCCCCAAATTAAAAGCCTATTGGCAAAATATTTTAGACTTATTGGAGGCCTTATTCCATCTACGATTACAAAGAGAAGGAAAGCTAATCTTGTTACTAGTGGGCATGGACAGATATCCACCTCCTAACAGATATATAATCGGTCATGCCTTAATGACAGCCAAAACCCTAATAGCCAAATACTGGAAAGGGCCGGATACCCCGTCTTTCAGAGAGTTCAAAGACCGTATGGCCGAGCAACATGTATTCGAAAGATGGCTGGCGATTAGAGATGGTACCCTTAAGAAATATGATGAGTTATGGGGAGCATGGAGAAAAATTGTGAACCCTTGATGGGCATTTGTGATGCCAAGTTAACAGTTAAAATTTTTTCTTTTCAGTTAAAGTTAAAAGAATGCAAACGATCCATCTAGAATCATCCTTTTGCTATTTTAATAAAGAAAATTTATTTTTAATACAATGTAAATGACAAACCTCATTCATTTTTAACTATATAAATAACGAATATTTAGGCTGGGTTCACACAGGATGGATTTGCCTGGGAAATTCCATGCAGAATTTCTGTGCACCAAATCAGCCTGCGGCTCCTATTCCCAGGATTAGCCAGCCATGTGGACGAGATTTTGCTAACATCTCGTCCACATGGGGCGGTCAGACTGTCGCAAAGCCAGGCAAAACTGTCGATGCAGCGCGGAATTGACCGCCGCAGCTTGTCAATTCTCTTTTTTCCATTGTGGCCTCACTTCTCTCTATGGGGAGAGAAAGCTGCAACGGAATGCCGGTGGCCAAACCACTCTAAAACCCGCGGCGAAATGCTGCAGGTTTTGAAGTGTGGCCAAGCTGCGAGATTTCCGTCCCGTGGGAACCCAGCCTTAATGGTGGGAAACTTGTCCAAATATTTAAATGACAGTTCAATAGTCATTAAGGGGGTTGTCCTGTTAATGGCTGCAGCACCTGTGACATCCCATAAATCAGGTGGGCCGCGGAGGTCCGAACAGCACCTGGGACACAGCGGGAGCGGCTAGAGCGGAGTAGCTGCTTATTTGTTATTTTACTACGTGGGGGCTGGATTTACAGAAATTGTACAACTCAGGAAAACCACTTAAAAGGTTTAATTATGAAGCTAGCAAGCAGCGGCTGCAAGAGTCAGATACTCTTTAATCGAATACTGATAGCCTATCCTAGGCTAACAATTTAAACAAAGAAATATATGAAAGCGCCTTTAAAAAGGGGGTACAGGCGGTCGTTAGGGGGAATAAGTCTGATGTATGTGCTTTTTTACGGTGCTGCATGAGAAGCCTGGCATGGGTATCCAGTGCCAGGGGGAGTGGGTGCCCAGCTGTTAAATGACAGTTTGGCACTAACAGTGAGGACTAGAGAAACCTCTGATCCCTGCTGTTGAACCCTTTACATGCTATGGACAATGCAACCATGGCATGTAAAGGGCTTACAGAGGGAGGGAGTTCCTTCTGTGACCCATCAGACAACCGCAACGTGATCACAGGGTTCCCGATGGGTTGCTATGGCATCTAGAGTCTTGAAGATAGCCTTTGCTTCTGCCAGCTAAGGTGTCTTATGAGGCTTAGCTTCATAGGCTATATAATGCATTGCTATAAATGAAATATAGGAGAGAATTATAAGAATGATCAAGTGTGGTAAAATTCAAGTTCCCTAGAGCACGCGTGTCAAACACAAGGCCCACGGGACGAATCCACCTCATCGCCTCATTTTACTGTATGGATTACCAACTGGGGTGCTGCAACTCCCCACCAGTAATCACGCTGCGACGCTGATCCCGTTGCACACTCTGATGTCAGTGCGCACCCGGGATCCTCCTCCCCCGAGTCCTCTCCTCCTTAGTTTCGCAGGAGAGGACAAGGGAGAAAACGTTACGGCTCAAACACTGCTGTCAGCGTGCATCCGCCATCAGTGCTGAGCAAAGGAAGAGTCGCCGCTACTACTGGGGCCACTGCGGGGCTGAAGAGTCGCCGCTACTACTGGGGCCACTGCGGGGCTGAAGAGTCGCCGCTACTACTGGGGCCACTGCGGGGCTGAAGAGTCGCCGCTACTACTGGGGCCACTGCGGGGCTGAAGAGTCGCCGCTACTACTGGGGCCACTGCGGGGCTGAAGAGTCGCCGCTACTACTGGGGCCACTGCGGGGCTGAAGAGTCGCCGCTACTACTGGGGCCACTGCGGGGCTGAAGAGTCGCCGCTACTACTGGGGCCACTGCGGGGCTGAAGAGTCGCCGCTACTACTGGGGCCACTATAAGGGTCACTGTTAGGGCTCATTCACACGGCTTTTATCGTATTTCGGTAAAACAAATATGCTGCATATTTGCCCAATCGAAAAAGCGCTTATGCCTGCATATTTGGACACGCAAAAAAGAACGCAGATGGGCCCACTGAAATGGTGCGCAAATATGCAGTAAATACATAGGTTTCCTGCGCATTCACCACGTATTTGTGCAGCCCATTCACTTCAATGGCCTATTGGGGTGCGCAGTACATAACAGAATAGGTCATGCTGTGTGAAAATAAACATCATGTGAATAAACTCATTGAAATCAATGGTTTCTATTCACTGCATATTATGTACGCTAATACGCTTGTGTGAGCAAACCCTTACTATACTGTCTTACAATTACAATCGGCCCTTTGAAGGTCACCATAAGGCTGATGTAACCTTTGGTGAAAAGGAGTTTGACACCCCTGACCTAGTGGGACAAAAGTGAAAAAAAAAAATTGTAAAATGAATAAAAATTTAAAACCCCACCTTCTCCCTCTTGATATGTAAACACACCAAAAAACAAAACAAAACACAAATTGGAAGGACTCTATTCCTAGAGTCACGCATTCTACCTCATATAGGCACAGACTACAAGGAGGATTGGGTGTACCAAACTTATTAAAGTGTTATCAGTCCAGCACAGATAGGCCAGTTAGCTCTTCTCCACACTACTAATAATGCCCCAGAGACAACCAAAGTCTACCCACTTGCTACAGATTCAATTCTGTGGACCCCACCAATACATGGGCCCATTATCACCAACTCAACTACAAAACACTCCCATAGGCTTTATTCCCACGAGTGCATCTACGCTGCGTTTTTACGACCGGGCGCATATACGGTACCCATGTGAAGCATTGGTTTCCAATGCAGCCGTTCACATGGGCAAATATAGGGCGCGTAAATACGCTGGCGGCGCAAAAAAAGAGAACATATACGCCAATATACGTTGGCGGGTCCTATAGACTCCTATGGGAGCAGGGAAAGAGAAGGGAGGGGGAGGCATTTTTGCATCATCCAATGCTGCGAAAAGCTTACAGGTGTCTCTATATAGGCATTGGAAGCCATTCCAAGGATTTTGGCAGAGCAAGGAATTTCCAGGGTGCGTTTTTTTCCCCCTAAAAACGATGCTCGCAGTCATGTGACTAGACGAGAAAACGTTGGCCGTGATCGCGGAAAAAAAACAAACATTCAGGTGCTTATACGGAGCAGTCGTGAAACCGCCATATATGCGCAGCCCTTAAAGGGGTTGTCCCGCGCCGAAACGGGTTTTTTTTTTTTCCAACCCCCCCCCGGTCGGCGCGAGACAACCCCGATGCAGGGAGGTAAAGGAAGTTTACCAGAGCGCTTACCTTAATCCCCGCGCTCCGGTGACTTCAATACTTACCGCTGAAGATGGCCGCCGGGATCCTCTGTCTTCGTGGACCGCAGCTCTTCTGTGCGGTCCATTGCCGATTCCAGCCTCCTGATTGGCTGGAATCGGCACGTGACGGGGCGGAGCTACACGGAGCCTGCATTCTGCACGAGCGGCTCCATAGAAGATTGCAGAAGACCCGGACTGCGCAAGCGCGGCTAATTTGGCCATCGGAGGGCGAAAATTAGTCGGCACCATGGAGACGAGGACGCCAGCAACGGAGCAGGTAAGTATAAAACTTTTTATAACTTCTGTATGGCTCATAATTAATGCACAATGTACATTACAAAGTGCATTATTATGGCCATACAGAAGTGTATAGACCCACTTGCTGCCGCGGGACAACCCCTTTAAGGTCTGCGACTCCATTAATTACTCCGAAAACCTAATCTCTGCCCATTTACCACTCCTGCCATTTCTACGAAACCCGTTATTCTCTCCAGGCAATGATTAGCCTCAATCCTTTGAAGCCTGGACCGACAATGGTGTCTCTAAAATATATCACATACTTTCACGGGGGGAAGCGGGGGGGGGGGGGGGGGTGTTTACCTTGTTTCCCACCCTCCAGAGAAAGTATCATCTGCCGTCCTCTGAAATATTCCGATACCTACAATTAAAACACTTTAAATTCTCTTACCTTAAAAATACAAAATCCCCTTTGACTTTAACCCCTTTTGAATCCTACCGCCTCAGGTACCCACAGGCCAAGGGCCTTATTTCACATATATACTCTGGGCTTGTCCATTCTTCAAAGATATAGGTAGTGCCCTCTCGGGAGGAAGACTGGTCCTGGATCTGGAAATCCACCAATAGAATTGCCCGTAACATACTAATGCTGTAAACATCATCTAACGTGTTATTACGTTGGTACTTGGTTCCCACCCGAATAGCTAATGCAGTGCCAGGCTACTCCCCAAACTGCTTTTGCGGTGCTCATCCCCAGGTGACACACTGCACACTTGGTGGTCCTGCGCCAGAGTTAAGAGTCTTTGGATAAGAGTCTACTCAAATATACACAGTAACCTACTGCAATATATGCAAGAATCCCTGGGAGGCTTTACTGAATAAGCGTACTGAGAACAACCCCTCAGCATCCAGGAAACTAATATCCTTTTTCTTCCTAGCTACAAAACAAATCATCGCCCAATTGTGGAAAAAAATCTTCCCTGGATTTCTCGGCAGTAAAACACTAAATGGATTGGTATTTAATGGAGATGAGCGAGCGTACTCGCTAAGGCAAACTACTCGAGCGAGTAGTGCCTTATGCGAGTACCTGCCCGCTCGTCTCTAAATATTCGGGTGCCGGCGGGAGGGGGGGGGGGGGGGGGGGGGGGGGGGGGAGATCTCTCTCTCTTACTCTCTCTCCCCCCCCACTCACTCTCGCAACTCACCGTTCTCCCCACTCCCCAGCCGGCACCCGAATCTTTAGAGACGAGCGGGCAGGTACTCGCATAAGGCACTACTCGCTCGAGTAGTTTGCCTTAGCGAGTATGCTCGCTCATCACTAGTATTTAATTAATGAAAAATGATAATCAATAGTTGAAGAAAAGCACAAAGGTTTTTAGAAAGTGTGGACCCCATGGATAAACTACACCCTTCCCCTTCAACCCTGATTTCCTTCTCTTCCTCTCCATCCTTGCGCACGTTGGCCCTGGCCAGGCCATTATGGAATTAGCAATTTCTTGGATGAAAACGTTCATACATAATTTCAGAGTTCTTATCATTCAGAACAACATTTATGGAATCATTTAACTAATTTAATACATTGATTGTATTGCAATCACATTATGTTCTACCTGGCATATACTTTCTCGCTAAAGATTTCACAATTTGATAAAAATTGTAACGAAAACACAAACAAAGCAAAAAAAACCAAAAAAAACAAACACAAATTTGGTATCACCACATTCGTAATGCCCCAAGTAAAAAGGTTGGTATATTATGTAACCCGCACAGTACAACTCATGGAAAGAAATTACAAAAAACATGGCAAAAATAGCTAACTCTACCTATTTTGCTTTACAAAAATAGAAAAGAACGCAATCAAAAAGTCAAATGGATCAAAAAGCACAACTCGTTGCGCAATAAGATTTCCCTCACACAGCACCATTGACAAGAAGAGGTTTTCCCACATCGTAAAAATTGCTTCACAGCCACTCTGTCCTTCCTGGTAGTTGCCAAGTAGGACATGTGACTGCTGCAACCAATCACTGGCTATAGAAGGTAATTGACGTGGTCAGTGATTGGCTTTAGCAGTCACGTGTCCTGGTAAGCAGCAACCAGGAAGTACAATGGGGTGGGAAGTTATTTTAAATCATGGAAAAACCCCTTTAACCCTTTCCAATCCAATGTAGGGCCTGCCCCGACATCATCATTTCCCGATGTCGGGACAGGCCCGGCACTGTAGTGCAGGAGTGCATTTGCACCCGATCATCAGAAACATCGGGTGCAGATGCACTCTTGCACTGATCCTCATCAAGGACCCCCGAGGAGAAGGCAGAAAGGGTTTTTAACCCTTTCTGCCTTCTCCTTTACACATTACATGGCGCTCAAATAGCGCTATGTAATGCAGAGACTCCGGACGGCGATGATGTGACCGCCGGTGTTACCTGACGCCCAGCAGTCACATGAACACCGATCTGGGAGGCCGAAGGGAGAATGCGGAAGTATTACTTCTGCATTCTGCCCAGCGATCATGTGACCGCTGGGTGCCACCTGACCCCAGCGGTCACATGATCACTGAGCCGGAAGGCAGAAGGGAAAATGCGGAAGTATAACTTCCGCATTCCCCCCACGGTGTAGTGACCACCTGCACCCTCCTGAACTCTGTCAGTTCAGGAGAGTGAAGGGAAAATTTATTTTTTCTCATCCATTCTCCCCAGCTCCAATTTATTTGGAGCTGGGGAGAATGGATGAGAAAAAATAAATGGATTGGAAAGGGTTAACCCTTTTCAATCCAATTTGTATCCTGGTTTTCCTAGAGGGCTCACTCTTTTTCTATCATTATACAACGGCGCTATAAGCTGGCTAAAGCCAGTACTGGATGAGGTGACACGTTAGATAGGCTCTGACAGCAGAGAGGCTGGCAATATACAGTAAGAGAACCCCGACGGATGTCTTCCAACATCAGAGCTGTACAGCCTTAAATCATAATGTCTTCAGGTCAGATAGTGGATTGGAAAGGGTTAATCTCGCCTCTGCAAAAAAAAAAAAAAAAAAGCTTCTATAGAGCTCATTCGAACGAAGAAAAAAAAAAAAAAAGGTTAGGGCTCTTGGTATGCGGCAACACAAAAGCAAGCCTTAAAAAAGTGTTTTTACTGTACAAAACTGGCAAAACAAATAAAAAAGGTATAAATCTTATCCCGAGAAATGTGATGACCCAGGGAATAATGCTTTCACATCATTTATTCTGCATGCTGAATACCATAGAAATTAAATCCAAGAAAACTAATGGTGGAATTTCTTTTTATTCCAAATTCCCCTAAAGAAATTAATTTAAAAAAATAATGTCCTTTAAAAACTTGAGTCCTGCAAAAAACAAGCCCTCATATGGCTATGTCAACTGAAAAATAAATAGTTAAGGCTCTAGGAATACACTGCTAAACAGACATCCACACTAAGGGGTTAAAGATACTTACAATAAAGAAATATACTGAATGGAAAGATACTTGAAGGCTGCACTGCAAACTATCAAAATGAACACAAAGTGACTCAATGCAATGTGACAGATAAAAGCAAAGGAGAAAAGGTCACTAGCTCTAAAAATGATAGTGCTAATAAATTAGTCAGCGGTAACCCCCTTGTACAAGTTATCACGACTGGACTGCAATTACACAGCTTCACAACAAATACAGGAGATAACCAATTTAATGGGCTTCCTATAACAAGTAATGACTGTAACAGCCAGCAAATCATCCCTCTTCCGCCTCAATTTACTGCTATTAACAATGTCCTTATTCCTCTACTTAAGCCCTTCCCAACATGAGCTATGCATGTATGATGCATGTTGGGGTGCCCGTGTATGGGCTCAGGAGTAAATGTCTGTTGTCCTTAACAGCTGATACCTTGCCGCATGGGCTGGGATCAGAGATAACTCCAATCCTAGCCCTTAATACTGACATCCGTGTTTAGGTGACTCAACGGAGAGGGGGTTCCCTCTGTCTGCCAAGTGCTCCCTTTCTTCCCGGCAAAGAGATTGCGGGGTACCATTCAGTTACAATGGCAGCAGTGAATGCCCCCAGGCCTGCCAGGGATGTCCTCCAATTGGAAGGAAAGGGCTTAATACACTACCCGCAAAAGTACAATATACTGTGATACTTAAAGGGGTTGTCTCGAGGAAGCAGTAAAATTTTTTTTTTGCCCAGTCCCCCTAATTAAGCAAACATTACTAAGCCCCCCTGTAAATGACTTTTCTAGCTGGTTTGTACTTACAGTTCCAGCAACTTATAAAAAGTTTCCCCAAGATGGCCGCCGGCTCTTTTCCCATCGCTTGCTGTAGCCCGACGTGCGCGCTCCCGAGACGCTACCAGCTGTGTCTCCCTGACAACCAGACGCCCCGCAGCTGCCAACCGGACCCCGGGATTGAACGCAGCCGACCAGTCACCCACCGCCAGGCAGCAGGTAACCGGCGCTAGCCCCCGGCTCCCCGGTAGGCCCCGGGGCCCCAGTGGTAGGCCCCGGCTCCTCAGCGGTAAGCCCCGGCTCCCCAGTAGGCGGTAGGCCCCGGCTCCCCAGTAGGCGGTAGGCCCCGGCTCCCCAGCGGCAGTCAGTCACGCGTCACCCCCGTCAGTCCGTCACCCATCACTTACCTGGGCTGGGCTTCTCGGCTGGGCGGCTCCAGTTTCTGCACCTTCCTCTAACAGAGGATGGTAGCAGAATGGCCGCTCCAGCGCGCTCCCAAGAAGATACAGCTCGTCTGCGCATGCGCAGAAGAGCTGTAGCGGCGAGCACACTGAAGCGGCTCGTGCTCAGAGCAGAAGACCGAACTGCGCAAGCGCGTCTAAAAAAGCAAGCCGCCAGCGAATTTAGACGGAACCATGGAGACGAGGACGCTAGCAACGGAGCAGGTAAGTGAATAACTTCTGTATGGCTCATATTTAATGCACGATGTATATTACAAAGTGCATTAATATGGCCATACAGAAGTGTATAACCCCACTTGATTTCGCGAGACAACCCCTTTAAGTATTGCCAGTTTGAGTCCCCTGTGGGGACCAAAGTAAAAGAGGTGAAAAAAGGTTAACGTTTTTCTTCTTATCAGTAAATTTTAAAAATTAAAAGCAAAATATGGTGGAACTGAACGGCGCTGAAAGTCCCCCGTTGACTAAAATGGGGTTTGATTTCTGGCAAGTAGTCCGGCATTTTGCCAGAATTTACAGGACACAACAGCTCCACCTGCACCGCGATTTCATTCGGTTTTCTAGCAAAAATCGGCAACAGAGGGGATATGAACAAACCCTCAGTTATGCAGCCCAAACAATTTTACAAGTTCATGGTTTTTGGACACATTACTAATCCTCACCCACCTAGTTCCATTATCTATGAGTCCATGCTTACAATGCAGCTTATGCGCCTCTGCTTCACTATTCTAGAGTGGAAGGATATTACAGGATATAATTTTTGGGTGACCAGCTGGATGTTCATCCGGGTCTTAAAGACAGGTAGGAACTATTAGAGGTTGATCCAGGGATTAGTCTGACTGCCATTAGGGAGTCGGGAACAAATTTTTCCCCCAAAAAGGCTAATTGGCTTCTGCCTCTTGGAGTTTTTTTTGCCTTCCTCTGGATCAACAAGGAGGTTAACCAGGCTGAACTAGATAGACATTGTCTATATTAGGGCTTACATACTATGTTACATAATGAATTGCAATTCGGGTTTGCAATGTAATAAGCATAACAATGTTTGAGAATCCCAAAAGAATACTAAATTAGCAAAACCTCTCAAAAAAGTTGGGAAAGGGCCACGTCTACCATTGTGCTTTTTACAACATTCTGTAAATGTACCGAGCATATATCGGTCGGGTTTTCACGCACGACCAATATACGCTCCCATCTAAGTGGTCCCCCCCCCCTTCCCTCCCACTCACCGACTCTCTGCCCCTCTCCTCCCCTCAGAGCCGTTTGCAATGGGAGTGGGCGGAATGGGGGCAGAGCCAATATCCTGCCCCGCCCCTTGTCCATAGCCAGCAATGGGAGTGGGCGAGTCAGAGCGGAGCTTAGCTCCGCCACTAACCCGCCCCCTCCCATTGCAAACGCTGGACTGGAGGAGAGAGGCAGGGAGCCAGTGAGGGGGAGGGAAGAGGGGGGGGGGGGGGACTACTTAGATGGGAGCCTATATCACCCTCTGACCATATTTGCTTCTGAGAAACTCTGCCTCTCTAACATGCTCTTTTTAAGCAGTCATGTGCCTTAGTAGAAAATTGATCCTCCAGTTGTTTTTCATTAGTACCACTTACCTTTCCAACCTTTTGTTGACTGTCACGCCTTTTTTTTTACGTGTGGCGGCCATCAATTTCTAAATTTCAGACATTTTTCCATTTTATTAAAAAAAAAAAAAAAAAAAAAAACACTTCTGATGTGGTCTATTGTAAATAAAATCCAAATTATTGCATTTTATCATTTATATTTTACACAGCATTCCAACTTTTTTTTTTATAACTGGGGTTGTTCAATACGGACCTTCCTTAGCTGTTATTCTAAATCTGTGGGTAACTTTTCCATTTGAATTCAGTTGCAGAAGTCATGGTAGTCCAATTAAACAGCACCTCTGTTTCTCACTCCTATTGTATTCATCTATACTAACTACTTCCCTGTTTGCTGAACTCTATATGCAACTTACTGACTGTGAATTAAGTTAATATTCAGTTTTTAATTATAACTGGTTTATTTTGGACTCCATTGATTTGTAGGCAGAAATCAAAGTTGTGGAAACAGTGTCCCATGATGTCTTGCCTAGGCATCAAAAAGAAACAAGTGTGGCCAGACCCCATTTCTTATAAATTTTAGGTATTTAGATCCTTCTAGTTTATTTAGCAAGATGATAAAAAAGGCACAGAGGCAGGTCTGAAGCACAAAAGAAGCTGTGAAGCTGTGACCAGTACAGTAGCGTGCGGACAGCATGGCCACAAGCTGTATGCAAAGTCAGCCCATGGTAAGCAGGGACTGATGACTGTATGCATATAGCCATACAATGATCATCAGGAATTGGCCTTAAAGGTGCTTTTACGCACTAAGACGATAGCTCAAAAGAGGTCTTTTGAGCAATCATTTTGCATTAACTACTACTTGGTACTAATGCCTAATAGTACCAATTAGTAGCATGTGAGCTGCTGGGAGCTGTATTCAGGGAACAGACCACTCGCTGTTTCTTGATTACATTCCCTTTGTTCTGCCACGGGGCTGACAGCTGAGACAATGTAATCAGCGCTTCCCGGGCAGAACACAGTGTGCGGGCCTTAGCAGCTGTTCTGCCGAATGATAGATTTCATGCCGAACTGAAATTCATCATTCGTCAGAAAAGTGAAAGATGAGCACATTTACACGTAACGATTATCAGTCAAAAGGTGGCTTTTGAGTGAATTTTGAGCGATAATCGTTGTGTCTAAATGGGCCTTAAGGAGATTTTGTAACCTCATCAGACCACATGGGGCTAGGGAGATTTGTAGTAGCCACCTCCTGTTGTTCCTGGATTCCTGTACTTTTAACAAACTTTTCATGCAAAACTTTTTTGCATAAATTGACGTGCGGTTTTTAAATCCACATCACGTCAATTTCTGCAAATTTTCAACCTTTACAATGCATATTATGAAATCTAACAAAAGCCAGATTTTGCTATGGATTTTCAGCGAAATCTGCAACAAACTTCTTCCATTCTACGTGGATGTACCTTAGTAAAATTACAATTCTAGAACATTTTTTGCAGATATTGTACCTTTTATCATAATTCTGCTAGCACGGCTAATTGCACTCCTTTATAATAAATCTAACATAATTCCACTACTGCCGCTAGTAAGAAAAATCTTTGGCAAACCATTTCCCTCTCATTTGGGATTGTCCGTATTTCCACTCACTTATCTAATGATGACCGTTTGCAGTGAGTACGTAGGCTGGACATCGGTGGTTCAGGGATAATGAAGACAAAATGTGAACAATTACTGACAGATAAGATCAAATTAGCAGGACCCAGATAACGATCTTCATGACACACGCTCACGTAAGCAATTAGTTTGTACTTCACAGAAAGTTGACACAAAAAGTTAACAATTCTCCGGCCGATGGTTATCTGTGAACTTGCGGAGCTTTATGCAGAGACTCCGAAGAATGTCACCTCTGGTTTCAGGCTCTCTTCTGTTCGTCATCGTTACATCAACGTTTGACCTTTACATTCCTAGCTAATGTAAAATAGGTGTATTTGTCGGTGTTCAATGACTTTTAGTACTATTGTTAGGATAGACCATTGTTGTAAAGAGAGTTCCCTCCGGGGAACTGGAAGTGAAGGATTTACCACCTAAAGTTCAAACATAGGAAAAAAAAAAAAAAAAGTGTAATAAGACCCCTGAATTTTGGACCCAGAAAGCAAACGGATATATTGTTATAACATGCGCTGTCTACTATGAACTAGCAGACAACGCATATAATTTGTAGCGTAATGAAGAGGAATGTTGCAATTAATGGCTGGCTGCAAGGCTAACTCATTAGACAGCAGATGATACTATCATAATGAATAGCTGGATGCTTCGGCAATCGATCAGCATTGAGGAAATCATATTTTAAAGAGAACCAAGGGAATAACCTGGAAGAAGGAGAAAATGATCATATGACGATTTCCATAACGGCAACGAGATTCCCTTTTTCTAATGAGTTATATGAAAATGATCGGCTAATGAGGACGACGTTGGAAATCAAACCATTCTATACTTTTCAGAATAAGCAGTTGTGCATGTACACGATGATTATTACTGTTTCTGGCCATTATATGACTTGCACATGGTATTTTTCACTAGTTTCCTCTCTACAGGCTCAATCTCTAATTTTCAGTTTTCCCTGAGCTGGTGCGTGAAGACTAGCTGCTGGGATGTCTTCCATACACAGCACAACAGAGAAGAGGAGATCCTGCTCTCCTATTGCTATCAATCATATACACGGAGAAGCAGTAAGATGGAGGAGATTACTCAGTAATATTGAGCATTGTAGCTGTAGAATCCAGTATTGAGGTGAGCTAAAAACACTTACTAGAAGCTGCAGCTGTGTCTCTGTGCAAGTCTCTCAGCCCCTTTTACAACTCATCTCTCTGCTCTCAGAGTGATTTTCACCACATAATTTTAGAGAATTAAGTAGCAAAAATGCAAATCACAAATAGTTTCCAATTGGCTAGTACTGCGGCAAGGAGGACACTGACAGACAAGCTGTTTTGCCTACAGTAGGGAACACTGCCTCCCTGCTCCGATGTGTACTGCACCTGCTGCTGAGTGCTACCGCCAGGACGACAACTGAGGAAAGTAAGGCTGCCTTGCAAAACTGCTGTGTGGCTCGTTGTGCTGGGCTGCTGCCAGCTACGCCTCCTACGCTCCATTGTGTGCTGCTGTCTGTTACCGGTGGCGGTAGGGGAGGGGGGGGGCGCGCCAGCGCAGCGGTGAGCGCAGGAGCAGAGAGCCTAGTGGGGACCTCAGGAACCCCACCATTGGAACTGAACTGTCCTGCGCCGGACCAGGGACGATGCAGCAGGGCAGGATCAAAGACGACTGACACAAGACTGACAGGGTCCTTAGAGTTCTTGCAGTGCAGGGGGGACATGGCCACATGGACAGAGCTTCGGATCCGGTGTGCGCACATTTGAGGGTGCCGGGGAGTGTAGCAGGGGAAACATGGCCGCAGGGAGAGCGCTTTCAGGATCCGGTGAGCGCACATCTGAGGGTGCCGGGGAGTGTAGCAGGCCAGCAGGTAGCGGTTATGCATGCTGCAGTGTAGCACACAGACTTCCCCCTTCAGCAAATCTTTATAGAACCCCAGCAGCTACTCTGAGAAAATCCTGCAGCCAATCAGGGACTGGGGGTGTCACCTGGCTGTCAAGCCTTCCGGTGGCAACATAATATAACAGTACAGACCAGCACTAAACACTGACAGTGTGCTCTGCGGCGGCCCAGAGAACACTGTGTTGGCTGGCCTCAGTAGACGCGGCTCCTGGCAAAGAACATGATACGGGGTGTGCTGGGGAGACCTCAGTGACGCAGCTCCCAGCACAGCACATTATGTGGGGTGTGATGGGGCAGTTTGGCGATCTGGCCACAGTGTCGTGTCTGCTGGCATAGCTCCTGGTGGGGACCTGGTCTACAGCGCTGTACACAGTGGTCCCAGCAGCAACCCCCAGTCTACAGCACTGTGTGATGTATAGCGCTGCATAACCCCGCCCCCATATGACCAAAACCCCCAAACCTGCCCCGCTGGGCCATGAAAAAATGGTCTTGCTTTAAGACAGTCCCTGGAGGAAAAAAGGTTGGGGACCACTGCCATAAGGCATACAAGTATGTAAGTACACAGGGTCTCTGTCTCATGATACAAGTAAGGCCTCCGACACACTGGCGTATTTTTATCCATGTGTTGGATGTGAAAAAAATGTCCGACACGCAAACCAATTTTTTTTTCTCTGTGAGGCAACACACACCACCCAGATTTTTTACGCAGACATGGACTGCATGAGAAAATACAACTCATTGCATGTCCTATTCTTTTCTGTAGTATGGATGAGAATCAGGATATGCAAATGTATGCCAATGTGCAGGTAGCCTGTATCAGAACGCAAGTTGCACCTGAGCCTCTGACACACCGCTTTCACAAATGGCGGTTTTTATTGCATGTTTTAACTACAAAATTTTAAAAAACGCATTGGGGGATGGGTGGGGTGGGAAGAGCTTTCGGATGTCGGAGTAAGAAGCATGCCAGCAGAGCTCCCGCTGCATCCACCGACATAAACCTGCCTTACTGCAGACAGCGGATACCAGAATACCACCAGAGGCCAGATGGGGAAAAAGAGGCATCGGCAAACTACAGGAGGCAGCAAAAGAAGAGCCACGGATGATCCAGCGGTACTTTAGAGCCTGTGGTCAGACGACGCCAGACCACGTGCGCCCAGCACCTACAACAGCCGGCAGCACTGGGGAGGAGAGAACGGGAGAGCCACATATCAAAGGGTCAGATAAGTGCCCCAAATCCCACAGTGTACCCAACACTCCGCAAAATGAGAGCAGCAATCCTCCCTCATGGTCTACACCTACCCAAGTAGCACAGTCCCAGCCAGAAGATACACTGGGCTCTCGTAGTCCCTATAAAGCTGGCCGTGCAACCCAGCTACAGGGCTCTGGTGGAGATCTCTGTGCCACTCAGACTCCTATAGTCAGAAGCCCTCTTCTTGACATGCAGGCATCACATGAGGGCAGTTCTAGTCCCTCACTAAGGCCAAGCAGGAGATATGCTGCAGCAGCTGCTACCACCACAGCTTCCTCATCAGTTTCCTCGGATCCCTCTACTGATAAAGAGTGGGACTGGAAGGAGCATTTAAAGGCTCTCCCAACAAAAAGGGATTTTCAGCAGCTGGAAGCCTCGCCTAAGAAAGCATTGTTTCCCTTACAACAGGAGCTTAGACATGTGGGTCATCACCTGAACTCAGCAGAGGAGTCTCAGGATAAAGTTTTCTCAACACGTAATGCACATGTCCAAGTAAATCCGCATGGATCGAGGCTCAAGAAGGACAGGTCGGGCAAACTGATGGACCCAATAGCCCAGTTAGACAAGGCAGAACAAGCAAACAAGGTGAAAGCCTCTTAGTCCTTAAAAACAGAGATTTCAATCCAACGCTAACAGATCTTGAGGATACTTGGATAGGACTCACCTATGAATGAGGGACAGAATAAAGGGAGAGTTCTAGGAGTATGGGAATAAATGTAGTTCTTGGTTAGCAAGAGCATTGAACCCAAGGGGAAGCCAGTCTTATCTGTTGACTTCAGTATGAAGATATAAGGGGAAGGTACATGCAACAAATTATATTCTTGAGTGCTACAGTGAACTATACAATATTGCGAAGACCTCAAAAGGGAGCCGCAGGGGATAATATAGTGGCCACTGACCAATATTTAGATTTTGGTTTTGCTCCGACGCCTATTCCTTCGGAAAGTGCTGAGCTATTAGAACAGGATTTTATGGATCAAGAGATATTAGAGGAAATTCGGGGCCTGAAATACCTAAGAGTGCTGGGGCTGATGGCTTTACCCCCAGGTTTTATAGAGCCTGCGGGGATCTCATTGTCCCCACTCTGAGCAAGGCCTTCAATGCGGTTTCAGGTAGCTGACCTTTCCTGCGCCAGGCACTACAAGCCATCATCACTGTTATTCCAAAGACAGGTAGAGCCCATATGTCATGTGGGAATTATCGGCCAATCTCCTTGCTTAATGTCGACACAAAAATCTATACAAGGACAATGGCTACTTGCCTGCGATCCCTTGTCCCTGAGATTATCCATAGAGACCAGGTGGGCTTCATCCCGGGCCGAGAGGCCAGGGACAACACTATCAGGACACTCTCATTGATAGGAAAAGCACAGTAAGTGAAAAGCCCCCTATGCATACTATTGATCCATGCTGAAAAGGTGTTTGACAGAGTTAGCTGAGCATTTCTAAAGGTGACGCTGAAGAAAGGGCTAGGCAGCAGATTAATAAGTTGGATAGTGGCTCTATACGATAACTCCACAGCTCAGGTTTGAGTAAATCAACATAAGAAATGGTAGGAGGCAGGGATGCCCACTCTCCCCAACCTTATATGTCATGGTCATGCAGTCATTAGCAAACGTGTTAGGGCAAACAAAGACATACAGGGTCAAAGAACAGCTCGAAATAACCACAAGGTGGCCTCGTTCACCAATGACCTTCTGGTTTATATCACCAACCGCAGTCAGGCCCTGCCCGCTATATTACAAGAATTCGACAGGTATAGTCTGGTTAGTAATTTTACAATTAATCTGTGCAAATCAGAAATCCTAAACATTACACTTCCGACATCAGAAATTCAGCAACTTAAACCATTGTTCCCCTTAAACTGACACGACGATCACTAAGATACTAAGGGGTTAACCTGTCCCCTGACTCTGGGAAATGGTTCGACCTAAACTATGAGCCCATATACACATCCATTCTAAAGAACTTCGGTGGGTGGCGTTTGCTGACCTTCTCGTGGTTCGGGAAAATTAATACTGTCAAAATGAACTCCCTTTCCAAACTACTTTATCTTTTTCAAACCTTGCCCATAGAGATTTCCTGAAACTGAGAAAGGCAGTGACATGCTTTGTGTGGGGGAAGAGCATTCAGGGCACGCCTCAGTTACAGATTGCTGATCCAGCAGAAGGATAGAGGAGGGGAAGGACTACCTGATCTGCTTCTTTACTATGTAAAGCTGTTCTGGATATGGTGTTCATGGGGGGGGGGGGGGGGGGAGGTTTCTTCTAAACTGTGGGTAAAGTTTGAGCAAAACTCCGTGCCAGGCATAGCTCAGGAACTCTTCTGTCTTGGGAGGAGTGTGTGTGTGTGTGTGGGGGGAGACTTTGTAACTATCCCAGGCCCGCTGACCCCTTTGATGTGGAACCAAGACTTTACTCAGGGAGATGTGGGACTACCTTTGCTGGATAGACTGGGGTCTCCATTACCTAGAGTACGGGATCTGGTCGGTGAGGGGGGACCAGGACTCGGGAGCTGGGCAAAGGAGCTTGGATGTTCTTTGTCAGATGAGGAGTAGGCTAAGACTTTGCTCCTGACTCACAAGATGTCGGCATCAGGTACCCATCAACAGCTGAATTACAAACTTGTCACAAGGTGGTATTGCACTCCAGCATGTTTTGTTGGGTTTCAACCGGGTGCTTCTGATTTGTGTGGGAGATGCTTGGGAGGGAGAGGTACGTTTACACATATATAGTGGTCATATCCACAAATCTCTGGAATTTGGAAGGAGATCAAGGTTCTATACAACACCCTGAATCGGGGGTTCTCTATTATTTTCTCCCGAAATTGCTATGTTACCAATTCTATGGGGGCCCATTGGCACCAGTAAGAGGAATATAAGATTTTTTCTCATTGCCATGAGATTGAGATCTCCAGAGTCAAGGGATCACCAGATATCCCGTCACGTTTGAATTGGGTGTTGGCGCTGGATGAAACTGGCCGCATGGAGAGGCAAAGAGCTAGGAATGATGACAAATATTTAATTTATCACTCCACTTAGGAGACATGGTTGGAGTTCCGCAAGTCAGCAGGATTTGAACAGTGGCTGGCGAATGGGGTTTTTGCCTACTCATTAGTATGTTTGGGGTAATTTGCTTATACTGGTTGAGGCCCTTTCTTTCTTCCCCTCCTCTTTTTTATTCTTACTTTCATTTACTACCCCCTCACTCTTTTCTTCCTCCTACTTAGCTTTCTTTCCCCTCCCTCCCCTCTTCTTCTCCCCGTATTTAACCTTAACCTCCTTAGGAGATTTCCCCTAGAGATCCCTTTTTGGAGGCGAAACAGTTCACAAATATTTATAAGGATAGTTACCAAGAGTTTATTATCTTTGTCCAGCTCGGAGGAGATACCGGAACCACGCAGGTTATGAATATAACAGGCTTATATCATTCTACTTTATTTTGCCTTATCCCATGAACGGTTTTTATTATGAAGGGGAAAGTTAGATATTTGTATACTGTATAGATATTGAAGGTATAACTGATTTAGATTTTGAAATTGAAGTCAATTATTCTGTCTGTACCATAAAAATTCTAAGAAAAACATTGAGAAAAAAAAAATCAAGAAACAGTTTGGGGGTTTTCAAAAGTCCCATGCGGTTTTTGGGGGTTTAAAAAAACAAAAACAAAACAAAAAAACAAAAACATGCATTACTTAAAACCGCATGCAGTTTTTAAAAAAAAAAATGCATGTGATTTTTGAAAATGCATTCTTTTTTTAAAATTGCGTCTCAGCTCAAAGACTAAACCAAAAACGCTATGTGTAAATGCAGCTTTAGAAGATGCCATTGCTTTACACAGACCGTAACATTTAACCCCTTGCAGTGGCAGCAAGTTTTGGGATTGTGGATGTAGCCCGATTTTTCAATTCTGACGTGTCACTTTTTGTGGCAATCACTCTGGAATGCTCTTGTCAAAGTGATTATAAGATTGTACTTTATATTAGTGGTAAATTTTTGTCGATATAATTAGGATTTTTATATTTTTTTATAAACACCAACCCTATAGAAAATTGAAACATTTTCAAAAGTTTTAACTTTTCTGCTTTAAAGACACTCATAACAAACAACATTTACCATCAGTCCACTGTAGGTTGCCATCATTCTGTAAGTGTCCTTTTATTCTTTTTTTTCCCCTGTAAGTGGAGGGGCAATTTTTTTTAATTTAAGAAAAATTCCAAAACCTATATTTTTTAAAGAACCATTTCACTTCTGAAATGATTTTCGGCGACCTGTACATTAGAAGCCACATAAATGACCCCATTTTAAAAACTGCACCCCCCTCGAGGTTTCAAAATGTCATTTACTAAGTCTTTTAACACTCTAGGTCTTTCACAGGAATTAACCCTTTCCAATCCACTGTCTGACGTCTGAAGACATTCTGATTGAAGGCTGTACAGCTTCGATGTCAGAAGATGTCCGGCAGGGTATTCTTACTGTATATTACTGGCTGCTCTGTTGTCGGAGGGCCTCTCCAGCACGTCTTATAACGCAATACTGGCTCTAGCCAGCAGATGGTGCCATTGTATAATAGCAGAAAGAGAGAGATCCCTAGGAAACCCTGAATCCAAAATTGGATTGCAAAGGGTTAAAGCAAAGTGGAGAAGATATTTTTATTTTATTTTTTTGCAGATTTGTGTTTTTCATAAATTTCCTTCTGTAACAGTATTTAGTACTCTAAATCTGCGGTGTTTAGGAACATTCCACATATGGCCCAAGTGTGCACCATGACTCAAACACTGGCCTCGGAAATTTAGGAATACCTTGTGGATTTTGGGGCCACCCCCTAATTAGGACATTTTCTAGGCACCATTTTAGGTTTGCAGTGACCAGGAGGTGCTAATGCATAACTAACACCCCTCAAAAGACTCATTTTGGAAAGTACACCCTTCAAGGGATTTACAAAGGGGTACAGTGAATGTTTTAACCCCACAGGAGTTTTAGAATTGGGCTTTGAAAATGAATTACAATTTTTCCAAAAACACATAGGTTTGGCCCCAAGTTTTTTTTTATTTTAATGAGAGAAAGTCACCCCAGAATGTGTAACTTTACTTTGCTACAAGCAGCGAAATATTCCATTGTAGAAATCCATGTCCAACATGCGGATTTGTGTCAAAATCCACGTTAGACATGCAGATTTTGTTGCGGATTTTTCTGCATGGCGGAATATTCACGTATGTGTGGAAACACTCAGAGCAATGGTACTCAAACTGGTTGCTGCCATTATAGCTCATCAAAGCTAAGAAATGAGGAGTTGTCCATTCAAGTACATCAGTTAGAGCAATCTCATATTTGACTGTGCTCTACGTGTTCGTTTGACGATTCTTGACATCCTCCTCTGACCCCTTTTTGTCGACGCTTTATTTACGTCCACAGGATCCCCTTTTGCTGGATGCTTTTTCTGAATCACCCTATACTTGGCATAATCTCAACACAATCGCACGAGAAATCCCCACAAGGTTGACAGTTTTTGAAATCCCGGCTAGTCCACCATCGATGACCATGCCTCATTTGAAGTCGCTCAGATCGCTCAAAAAGGCCGGGTGTCACTACTAATATGGACATTGGGTGTATACTAAAAGAATCGCTCCGTTTTGAAAATGATATTTTTGTCCAATTGCAGATGTTGATGCTAAATGGTTCCAAAAATAGCATGAAATGCGGGTATATCCTCATGCTACAACACCTTACTGACCAATTCTGTTAGTAGGTGGGAGATCAGTACAATCTCCTTAACTACGATTTGATAGATTTGTAGCAAGTGCACTTTAAAGTGGTTATTCAGACACAAAAAGTTTTGCAAAAACTGCTGACTGGTCTGTAGAAATACAAAAGAATTATACCCGGGCTTGACTGATGTCACCCATTGGTAGTGAGCTGTACGGACCTCCCACTTGCCAGAGTCACAGATCCTGGAGCCAAGACGCAAGAGGAGTACATCCAGGTAAATAAGGAGAGTATGAAGAATGAAGGAGAGAAGGAAGAAAAAGAAAAGCAGCAATAGAGTCAGAGGGCTGTAACTACACTTATGACTAGAGATGAGCGAGCACACTCATTTAATGCTGATGCTCGAGTGAGTACTGCTCTTTTCGAGTAACTAATTACTAGTCTAAGCACCATGAGGGGGGGGGGGGCGGCGGGGGTGTAGAGAGAGAGAGAGAGAGAGAGAGAGAGAGAGAGAGAGAGAGAGAGAGAGAGAGATCTCTCTCCACCCCGCATGGTGCTCAGACGAGTAATCAGTTACTCGAAAAGACCGATACTTGCTCGAGCATCAGCCTTAAACGAGCATGCTCGCTCATCTCTAGTTATGACCCATTGACTCTACAGCATGACAGGTCCTCCATGTCACATCTTCTGCTGGAGGAGATAAGTGATGCCATCTCTGTATAGTTGTCAGAATATGATGTTTATACACATAATATTTAAATACATATCTTCAGATATACCTTTAATTGTCTCAAACATATCAGAATTACCTGAAGTTGTGAGTTCATTAGCATGAATTCCTGCTGTTTCTTCATGTTTTCATCCATACTTCTAGACAAAAAGGACCCCATTTCTAGAAGAAAATATACATCAATTCTGTTACTTTAGGAAGTTAGAAATCTGTTATTTCCAAAATCTGCAAATAAAGTAAAAGCAAGTGCAAAAATGTCTATTTCCAGATCAATACAAAATCATCAAGCAGGAGAGACCTTCAGCAATACGCAATTTTGAGTATTAAGGCCTCATGTCCACGGGGAAAATCAGGCCCACTACGGATTCTCCATGGAGAATCCGCAGCGGGTCCCTCCTGCCCCGCGGACATGAGCGCTGAAAAGGAGAATTAATAAGAATTAACTTACCCGCAGCGGACCGGGAAGGTCTTCTCTTCTTCACGGCCGGATCTTCTTTCTTCGGCCGGCGGATGTACTCGGCACATCCACCGTGCCGAAGCAAGAAGATCCGGCCGTGAAGAAGATCTGCCCGGTCCGCTGCGGGTAAGTTATTCTAATTTTAGGTCTCCCGCGGATCCGGATG
Source organism: Eleutherodactylus coqui (assembly GCF_035609145.1). Taxonomy (NCBI): domain Eukaryota; kingdom Metazoa; phylum Chordata; class Amphibia; order Anura; family Eleutherodactylidae; genus Eleutherodactylus; species Eleutherodactylus coqui. The sequence continues at coordinate 219,306,131 of NC_089841.1, forward strand.
GCTTCCATAGGCTTCAATAGAAGCCTGCGGAAGCCGTCCCCGCGGGAGACCCGCACGAAAATGGAGCATGTCACGTTTTTTTTTATGCTCCATTTTTTTTAAAATTCACTTTTATTGACCATCCGCGGGTATTTATCTACCCGCGGGTGGTCAATGCATCCCTATGGGGTGCGGATCCGCATGCGGGTGATCCGCTGTAGATTTCAAATCCTATTTTGCCCGTGGACATGAGGCCTAACTGAATTAACCTTTTAATTTGTGTTGCAGAGTGTTAAAGTAGCAGTATGCAGTCCTAAGCGCTCGCTCACGACCTGAAGGTTAGGAGTTCAATCCCCACTTGGTTCAGGTAGCCGGCTCAAGGTTGACTCAGCCCTCCATCCTTTTGAGGTCGGTAAAATGAGCACCCAGCTTGGTGGGGGTAATAAAAAAAATTACCTGAAAACGCTACAGAATAAGTTGGTGCTATATAAATAATAAGTCCCTTTCTAGAGGACCAGACACATTTTGGGGATTTTACCCATGTGGCAGATTTACTGCTCTATTTTTTTTCCTTGAGCTACCAAAATTATATTTTTGCTGTGGTTTGCTGGGCTATTTTTTTATATCTTTTTTCACTGACTTTTCCCAGTTTTTTTTTTTAAATTAGCATCTTTACACTAAAATAAAAGTATGGAAACGGGTTCCACATTTTGTTTCGGACATTTTTCTATGTAATATGTATAGTTTTGGATCAAAGGGCGCATACAGCGACAGTTTTGGTTGGTGTCAGTGGTGGGTCATGTTCTTCTATTTTATTCTGTAATTTTTTAACTTGTCTTTGTAACTTTTTTTTTTACCATCTATGACGTTATAAGACCTCTGGGGTTCGTTCACTTTGTTTTTTTTTTATTCCATACTTTTGCACTGTAGATGGGGCATCCATAGGAGCCCAGTCAGGGCTCCTGCACACTTGTGTTTTTTAACGCTGCAATATTGCTGCGTTTTTTTTAAACGTGATTGTCAATGGAACTTTCTAATGTTAAAACCGCATCGCAAGTTTGTGCAATGAGTTTTTAACATTAGAAAGTCCCATTGACAATAGCGTTTAAAAAAAAAAAAAAAGCAGGGATATCGCAGCGTTAAAAAAAATACAAGTGTGCAGGAGCCCTTACAGGGAAAAACATCCCCTGTAGTGACAGTAGTCACTAACAGAGTTGTTCAGGGTCTGCTAGGCCACTGCAGCTCTGCTGTGCCAGTGGGCACCCAGCGGTCATGTATTAGTACATACACTCCTTAGTACATAGCGCTCGTTGAGTGATATGTAGCTGAGAAAGGAGAAGGCAGAATCGGTTAAAAAGCGCTTCTCCTCCAGGTTTTCAGCTGTGTATATGACAGCCGAGAACCCGCCCTGCTCCTGCTTGATTGCGGGAGCAGAGGCTTTAATCCCACGCCGTCCATCTGCTATCGTCAGAGATTAAAGCCCAGGACCAAGCGGGACGGGGGCAAGCTAAGTGCCAGTCCACCCTGCCTTCTCCTATTGATGGCTATGGACAAGGGGCGGAGCTAAGCACCCCCACCCACTCCCCTTGTCCATGGCCATCAATGGGAGAAGGCGGGGCAGACTGGCACTTAGCTCCGCCCCCACCCATTGCACAGAATGAGCGGAAAGGGAAGGAAAATGGGCGATGGCCTGGTGAGCTCGGCGCATTTGCACCGGGCTCACCAGGCCTTCTGAATGGGCGCGCAAACGTTTGATTTGTGCGCCTGCTCACCAGATTTTTCTCTCCCAACGTAGCGTTAATCGGCCAGCCGTGAAAACAGCGGCCAATATGCGCTCTTGGGAATAAAGCCTAAAATGTGGTGTTGACGTAGGAATATATATTTTTTATACTGCACATTGTACCCAATTAAGGCCGAATGCACACAGCTGGGTTGGATTCCCGCAGCGGAATCCGATCTGATGCCCGGCCGGTGACCCCTGCGTACCTGTCCACAGTGTTCTTTATTAGTAAAGCCGATGTGCCAGCCGCTGCACATGAGCAGTACAGATGACGCGGCGCCGTTGCTACATGATAAGGCGGACGGGCCACGGAATTTGCATTGACAACTGCAGAGGCCACAGATCGGATGCTGTCCATGCGGAATCCGCGCCAAAATAGAACATGCTGCGATTTTCCCTCTGTGAGCCCAATTTCTGCTCGATTTCTGCTCGTGAACATGGAAAAGCGATTTTCTCTACCATGTCTAGTGTTTGCTGCGGAATCCGGAAGCGGACGCTCACCCTGGATTCCACAATGCAAATACGCCTGTGTGCATGGGGGCCTAAAGATAAGAAACATTCCAGAATTGCAGATTTTGTTAATCTTGCCTCTAGGAATAAAAAAATGGGATAAAATACAATCAAAATTGGATAGATGAAAACTAGATTTCAACCTCCAAAGAACAAGACCTGATAGAGATCCAAAACCGGGGAGATAAAAAGGTTTCGGCTCTTGGAATGCAGCGACGACACAAAAGCTTTTTTAAAAAAAGAATCATACTGACCCTGAGAATAGCAACATGAGATCTATCTTGCACGCCTAAACGCCTTAAAAATAGAGGAATCTTCCCCCCCCCAAATTAAAAAAAAACCAAAAAACATTATATATATATATATATATATATATATATACATATACATATACATATACATATACACACACATACACATACACACACAATGTAATTAAAAATATCAATGGAAAATTAAAAAGTCAAGGCTGCAGGAATGTGACCATGAATAAGAATAAAAAGCTAGTTGGTCATTAAGGTGCAAACGTTACTTCATTACTAAGGGGTTAAAAGGACATTCACTGATGTCATGCTGTATATCTGCCTCATTGGAGTTTTTCCGCCTTCCTCTGGATCAACAAGGAAGGGGGGGGGGGGCAGGCTGAAGTGGATGGTCATAGTATGCAAGGCTGAATAAAGACAATGTTGCTATAGTTGGGCAGTCGGGGTGCATCTGTGATGCTGTACGCTCGGGTCAGTTGACCCACCGTTACTCAGCAGGGACAGCCCATCCATTAACACACACGTGACCCTGATACATTCCTATAACAGGGGTTACAACTTCAACTACGTTTCCACGCATTTCCTAAAACAAACTTTTGGCAGTAAGCTATGGCAGGTGGCGCTCTCGCGGCGCCGCAGGTCTTGGAGCACAACGCTGCAGCATGGCAGACGCATGCAGCCTGTGACTGCCCCGTCCAGCAGCTCCGCCACCAGCTGACTGTTCACTACGGCCGGCAGCATTACAGTCAGGCTCACGCTGGCTTTACCTGCGGCGCTCACACCGTCTGCGCTCCCCAGAGGTAACACGTTACAGGCCGGGCAGGAAGGTCAGGCTGCGCCTCGTCAATGACAGCGCTTGTTAACCCTGCCCGTTCCGCCTGGAAGCCTACAACTAGCGGAGCACAGGAGCGGGTAGCTCCGGCACTGGAACAGTTAACAGAGGGTGTGTCAGCGCACAGGAAAAGTGTGTGGAGCGGTGGGCGGGCCACAGGGAGACATCTACTGGTCACGTCTGACATTACAACGTGAGTAAAGCTCGGCTTGCTTGTCAGTCACGTGACACACAGGAGAAATCACATGACTGCGGAGCAGGGCCGACGAGGCGTGGAGTTTCCCATTGAGGAAATCGATAATGTTACTTACCGGCACCGTCTGTCTGATAACATGCAAATGAGCACGGAAAACAGTCCCAGAGGAGGAAGCTATAGTGAGAGCGCAGAAGGTCATGTAGATACTAATAGGGTGCAGACTTATTCTGGATGCACAAAGTCTCTGTCAGGTGCAGGCTCACCAAAAGTTAGTAAGGTTTGGGATTTTGTGCCTGGCACTCTTTAAACCATCGACTTCTGGTACTTCAGAGGTGTTTATTCACTGGTTGCCCCTGGTTACGTCCTGTAGGCTGGCTCAGTAAAAAATGACAAGGGGCGGCTTTTTTTTTGTGAGCCCGCGCCGCCTGGGAGCGTGCTGTTACTGATAGCCTCCCTTTGCAACAGCGGGGTTACATGAGGACAGGGACCCCCCTTTGTTAACCCTCTATGTGCTGCGGTCTATGTAGTTAGCGGCATGTAAAGGGTTCAAGGAGAGAGGGCGTGTGACGTCACCGGACTTCTACGATGTAATCGCGGAGGGCTGAGAGGATGCCATGGCAACAGGGGGTGCCAAATACAGGCTTGCCATTGCCTTACCATAGCGATCATAGCTGCTGTGGTTCCGGTCCCCTACAGGGACACAAAGTGTAGAAAAACAAAAAAAATTGTGTTTAAAAAAGCATTTAAAAAAAAATGTTTTTTGCTCATTTGCCACAATTTGTATTAGGGTGCATTGAGACGACCGTATATCGGCTGGGTTTTCACGCCGGCCGATATACGGCGTCTCTCTCTGCAGGGGGGAGCCTGGAAGAGCCAGGAGCAGGAACTGAGCTCCCTCCTCCTCTCTGCCCCTCTGCACTATTTGCAATGAGAGGAGGTGAAACGGGGCGGGGCTAAGTCATGGTAATTAGCTCCTCCCCCGCCCTGCCTCTCCTCATTGAAAATAGTGCAGGGGGGTGGAGATGGGGTGGGAGCTCAGAGCACTGCTCCCGGATACCGTATATCGACTGGCGTGAAAACCCAACCGCCCTTAAGAAAATGTAAGAAAAACCCCAGGTGTGCTATCATCGTGTCCGTAATGATCTGTACTATAATTTGCGCATACTATAAATCCCGTGCAGCAAAAACCTAAAAAAAAAATGGAGGCAGAATGCTTATTTTGTTCGTTTTATCTCCCAAAAAGCTCAATAAAAGTGATCAAAATAGCGTTATGTACCCCAAAATGCTACAAATAAAAACTACAGCTTGTCACACAAAAACAAGCCCTCACAGAGCCCCGTCCATGGAAATATAAAACAGTTATAGAACTTGGAATGCAGTGATGTAAAAAATAATTTTAATTTCCAAAAATAGGGGTTTTATTATGCAAAAGTGGAAAAACCTAAAAAATTCTAATATTTTTGGTATCCTTGTAATCGTACTGACCCGCAGAAAAAAATGTTTTGTTAATTATGGCGGATCAATACCGCAGTAAAAAATAAAGTGTTTTCTCTCCCTGCTCTCAAAAAAAAAAAAATTTAAGTTTTACAATACATTATATGCACCCAAAAATGGTACCAATAAAAACTATAGTTCACCACTAGAGATGAGCGAGCGTACTCGGAAAAGCACTACTCGCTCGAGTAATTTGCTTTATCCGAGTATCGCTGTGCTCGTCCCTGAAGATTCGGGTGCCGGCACGGAGCGGGGAGCTGCAGGGGAGAGCGGGGAGGAACGGAGGGGAGATCTTTCTCTCCCTCTCTCCCGCCTGCTCTCCCCTGCTCCCCGCTGCGACTCACCTGTCAGCCGCAGCGGCACCCGAATCTTCAGACCCGAGCACAGCGATACTCGGATAAAGCAAATTACTCAAGCGAGTAGTGCTTTTCCGAGTACGCTCGCTCATCTCTATTCACCACTCAAAAAACAAGCCCTCATACTGCCATGTCCACAGAAAAATAAAAAAGTTATGGCTTTTGAAAAGTGAAGATGAAAATCCCCCAAAAATCGTTGGCCGCAGCGCCATGTCCCCAAATCCTGCTATAATGGCAGCTAGGATATGAGCACTGATGCCAAGAGTGCCAACGGTGACATTGCAGCCACTGATTGGCCGCAGCAGTCACATGCTTCCGTCTACCCAGAAGACACAACCGATGCCAGTGCCAGTTTCGTGTCCCGGGCCACCTGAGAGGTTCCTATGCCCACTGTTGTTATTTTAGACAGGCTGCAGCTGGGGAACGGGGTTTTGTTTTAGAAACAGTACGCCTTTAGGATACGTTCACACGTAGCGGATATGTGGTGGAATTTTCCGCAGCATTTCTCTATCCAAAATAGTCAAAATGCACAGCATCCGCAGCTGATTTCAGAATACACCGCGCTCCCTCTCACCTCCGAAGTCTGCGCTTCCTTCACCTGCCACCCGACTGCTGCTAGTGAGTGCAGTGCCGCTACTTACTTCCACATCACCTGACCAGCGGCGCAGTGCTCACTAGCGGATGACAGCATGCGCTGCCAACACTGTGCTCTTGGTGCTGGCAGCACAAAATATTCTGAGAGGAGTGAGGGCGCTATAGATGCTGATATCGGCTGCGGATACGGATTCCTAGTCAAAATCCACACCAGCAATGACAAATGGCGAAAGATTCCAGCTCACCTCGCAGCAGAGAGGATGCACGGAGGAGTCTTGACTTGGATCAAGGAAAAATGGAAGAAATCTAGCATCCATGAGAAACCGAACTTTATCGTCAAAAGTTTAAAACTCCATTGGGAAGCTGTAGAGACAAAGTGTAACCCCTTACGCGTTTCATGCAGAGTCCTAGGTCTTAGTCATATCATAAAGGTAACAGCACGAAGCTAGCTATCTCTTTCATGGTGGGAGGATGAAGCATCAATCAACCAGGAACAGAAGATAAGAATTCTACTCCCCCTCACAAGCAGCATGGGTTAGAGCTTTAACTCCTACTGCCCAGGCTATGGCTGCTGCATGCAGACGACCAAATGTTCACACTTTAGTACAGTTCTAAGTACTTCTTACAGTTTCCAGCTCTGCAACAGGTCCAGGTCAGGCACAGACACTTTATCCTTTTCAGTGATGGGGTGAGCTGAGCCAGGAAGTTAGCAACACCTAGCAGGCAATCTTCGAGTGGTGGCCAAAGAAGAAAGAGCAGGGATAGGAGACAGCCAAAGGCTGCATTCATATGAGCACGAATGTTGCTCGTTACAAGACTTGCGTGAATATGAACTCCATTCTATTGAACGGAGTCATACCAGCGATTATTGAAATCAATGGAAAACACTTGCTGATCTTCTGATGCTGGAGCATCGCACTTGCACAGTAGTTATGTGAGGCGTTTTTGCAAGAAAAACACATTGCATCCGCGGGTAAAACGTATGTTAACAAGTGTGATATCGGGCCGGGTTTCGAGGCATGATATTGCGCTCACCTGTGTGAATGTAGCTTAAAGGGGTTGTCCCGCGAAAGCAAGTGGGGGTATACACTTCTGTATGGCCATATTAATGCACTTTGTAATATACATCGTGCATTAATTATGAGCCATACAGAAGTTATTCACTTACCTGCTCCGTTGCTAGCGTCCTCGTCCCCATGGTGCCGTCTAATTTTAGCGTCTAATCTCCCGATTAGACGTGCTTGCGCAGTCCGGTCTTCTCCCTTCTGAATGAGGCCACTCGTGCCGGAGAGCTGCTCCTCGTAGCTCCGCCCCGTCACGTGTGCCGATTCCAGCCAATCAGGAGGCTGGATTCGGCAATGGAACGCACAGAGCCCACGGTGCACCATGGGAGAAGACTTGCGGTCCACCGTGGGTGAAGATCCCGGCGGCCATCTTAGCAAGGTAAGTAAGAAGTCGCTGCAGCGCGGGGATTCGGGTAAGTACTATCCGTTTGGTTTTTTTTTTACCCCTGCATCGGGTTTGTCTCGCGCCGAACGGGGGGCCTATTGAAAAAAACAAAAACGTTTCGGCGCGGGACAACCCCTTTAAGGCACACATTTAGTAAACTGCCAGCCTGCTGCCCCTTATTCTTCAGCCTATCTCTGCGCCTGGGGCACATGCCCCACCCCCACAACTAGCTATGCCTCTGGTACCACCACACGGGCTCCCTCAAGGACAGAGTATGAAACTTATAACTAAGGCTGCTTTGTGTGCTTCTGTTGTACTTGTGGCATCCAGTGGGTAGATAGTTTCTTGCTGAATTACCCCTTTAAAGGGAATCTGTCATCAGACTTTTTGTGTATATTAAGTTTTAATGTTAAACGTAATTTTTAAGAACTTTTGGTGACTGTTTTCTTAATTTTACACTGACCACTGAGCTTAATAATAGTCTGACACTTCCTGTTCTGTAGATAAAATCATTATCACCACAGGCAGGATTACACTGATAGGTAACCTCTATATACAGTAGACCACATAAGCATCTACCCTAAACAACAGGTGAGGATTTTTTTATACTCACTGGATCACGGGAGGGGGTGACTATAAAAATACGTCACCTGCTCCCTATCACATAGTAACCTAAGTTTTTTGGTGCTGTGACAGGTTCCCTTTAAGTGCAATTCATTTTATTACCACTGTTCTCTATGCAGTTTCCCCTTTTTCTACCTTCTGGTAAGTCATCTGTGCTTGTGGATTTCTCATAAACTTCTTTGTGGCTGAAATGTGTATAAGTGTTCAAGATTAAAATGACTATGCGTGAAGTCACGGAGTTCAGACTGCCCAGTAATTAGTTTTAAAACATGACAGCAAAAGAAAACCCTATAATATTAGAACCCACTACACATAAGGAGCAGTTACCTCTATTTCTATAATCTATACCCAGTACTGTGACTGTACCAAGTCACAGTCCTGGGTATAGGTTATAGAAATGTCCTCTACAACTGGAGTAAAAAAGGTTTCTACATAGAAGGGGGTTCTTTACTGTAAGAGCAGTGAGACTATGGAACGCTTTGCCTGAGGACGTGGTGATGGCGAATCCGATAAAATAGTTCAACAGAGGCCTGGACGTCCTTCTTGAGTAACACAATATTATATTCTATAATCATTAACTACTTCAGAAGGGTCGGTGATCCAGGAATTATTCCGATTGCCAGATTGAAGCCGGAAGGATTTTTTTCCCCTTAAGGCCTCATTCAGATGAGCGTGTTTTTGCATGCCTATGTGCTCGAAAAAAAAGTGCTCCTAGCTTATGCGAAAAACGCGTGAACGGGCAAAGTTTGCACATGAAACTTTGCCCTTTCACTGGAGCATCTGCTCCAGGAAGGTACCCTCATCACTGAACACTGACAGCACTGTCACAGTGTTCAGTGATGATGAGACTGCAGTGGGGATGATTAAAGAATCCCCTGTCACAGCTGTGGCAGAGAACCCCGATGCTATCCCATTGCTATCAATGGGGCTGGTGCTGCTGCTGCTGCCGCCCCATTGAGAGCAATCGGATGAAGGCAACCCCTGCAGCAATGATTTTCAGGGGTGGGGGTGAAAGGGGGCTTGAAATATAAGCCCTACCCCAAAAGTCATCCCTAGCTGTAGAAATAAAAAAAAAAGTTAACTCACCTAGAAGCGCTCTCCAGCTTTTCTTCCCGGCCCCATCAGTATTCTGTATTTATAGTGGCCAAGGGTTTAGAACAGTTTACGCCTCCAGAAAGCGCTGCCTCTGATTGGCTGAGCACTGTGTCCATTCAGAGGCAGCGCTCTATGATGGTAGATACCAACTTTACACAGGCACTTTGCAGACTCTAAACGTAATTATAGTATGGTTAAATCCAGTGACTCACCGTTGACGTCTTTATTCATTCACTTTCCTTTTCTCTTCTCCATCCTATCCAGGCTGCTATGATGGCTTCTTCCAACCATGACTTGTCTCTGCAGAGTTTTTGCTAAAGACATCTGGTAGGGCTGCTGGTTTCCATTGATTATTCTACTCCCCTCCTTCTACTGTCGGTCATGTTAAGTGACTTTCCATGTACTTTCTGTGCATCAAATGTTGCACCAACCCCCTGGCTGTCAGTGCCACTTGCAGGTATAACGCATGTGTCCTGCCACCTCTTAATGGGGCCAATGCATGTTTTCCCATATCCAAACACTTCCCTGGATGTTTAAGCTCTTCAGGACCAGAGATTTAAACTTTTTTGTCCACGCCTTCCAAGAGCCATAATTTTTTTTATTTTTCCATTAACATAGCTGTGTGAGGACCTGTTTTTTGTGGAGCAAGTTGTATCTTTTTAACTGTACCATTTCATGTAACATATAATGTATGGAAAACTTTTGAAAAATGTTAAGTGGGGGCAAAATGAAAAAAAAGCAATTCTGCCATTTTTGAGGATCTTGTTTTTACAGCATTCACAATATAGTAAAAATGAGATGAACATTGCTCTATGGGCCAGTATGATTATTGTGATATCAAATTTATATAGTATTTTTTAATGTTTTCCTTATTTTTTAAAACCTAAATGTTTTTCTTAAAAATTATTTTCCGATTAACTTTATTTTTTTTTAAATTCAGCTAATTTTTGAGTACTCGTTTTTTATTAGTACCATTTTTGGAAAATACGTCCTCCTGATTACTTATTTAAATTTTTGGGGAGTTGCTGTGATCAGAGCTATCAGCAGCTGTCGATACAGCTGATAGCTGCTGGTTATGGAGCGAACTCAGTTCCGGCGCCCACTCCATACGCCCATCATGACCGCATGACATATAATTACACTGAAGCGTGCCTCAACGATAGATTGTTTGTTCCTGCAATGGTGTCTGATTTTTGCCTGATTCCTGATTCTGGCATTGTGCTTCTGACCTCTCTGTAACATTTGCAACCATACAGAGTCTACGCTTGAAGTAACGACCTAGGGGTCTTTGCAGCTAAAGACTAGATCCCAATTGAAGGGTTAAAGGGTGAAAACCCAGAGGTCCCTTAGATGCTGCCCTCAGGAGTAGCCCAAAGACAAATCGGTCAGTGGTAGATTGGATACACACCCATGATGTAACAGTTTTTTCAGGCCTGAGCTCTCTAATGTTCCTCTGCCTGAGAGAAAAACACCAGCCAAGGAACTCGAGTGACAGCACACAGGCCAGAACCAGTTGGTGCACCGCTTGCTCAACATTGCTCCCCGTCTGGATGCATTGGTCCCAGTAGCTGCTCCGAAAGTCGCTCCACCTACTCCACAATCTGGACCCGATTCACACATATGTAGCACTGGTCTGTGTCTCCCTCCACTGCCATGTTATGATGGAGATCTAAAGACTTGTGGTTTCTTGAATCCGTGTACCTTACATTTCAAGATACAGGCGTCCCAGTATTCCGCAGACAATGCTAAATTGGCCTTTATAGCCTCACTCTTGTATAGGGAAGCACTGGCATGGGTGACTCCCTTCTGGCAGTGAGGTCATCCTATTACCTCCAATGTAGCAGACCTTTTGGTCACCTTTTAAAAAGTCTTCAAGGAACCAGAATGCAACACATCTGCTGCATCTTCCTTGCTATGCTTTGCCAGGATTCCATGACATTAGGTCACTACTCTATCCAATTCTGTACTCTGGTTTTGGAGCTGCCATAGAAAAATAAGGCCCTTATTGCTGCCTTCTGGAAGAGCATTACTGGTAAAGGAAGAGCTTGATGGTTGCGACCCGAAGACCACTCTGAATGCTTTAATCAGTCTTGTATCTCAGATTAACATACGGTTCAGGGAGCGTCAGAAGGAGTCACTCCAGGAACGACTATTAAGGCACTTTTACACTCAATGATCGCTCAAAATTCGCTCAAAAGCCATCTTTTGCGTGATCGTAACTTGTAAATGTGTGCCCATCGTGCACTTACCGTGCACTTTTCATCCATCGCTGACTTCAGGTCCACATGAAATTCTCGTCCCTCAGAAGATAAGAGGGACCACACGCTGAGTTCTCTGCGGGCAGCGCTGATAACATTTTTTAACAGCTGTTAAAGCTGTATTTAGAGAATAGACCACCCGCTGTTCTCCAAATACATGCAATAAAGTACTAAAGGGCTGATTTAGGCCATTAGTACCTATGCAAAATAATCGCTCAAAAGTGTCAGTTTCTGATGAATTGTGAGCGATCATCTGTGTGTGTAACTGCACCTTTACTCTGTCTGATACCTTCTTTCTAGAGGCGTCTCCAGTCTTCCACTCAAGTACCTTCTGTGAAGCCCATGCAGGTAGAAAAAGTAAAGTTGTCACAAGAGGAGCATCAGAGAGGATGCATAAGCAACCTGTGTCTTTACTCTAAGGACGAGGGTCACATGCATGTGAGTGTCTGGCCAAACAGAAAACTCCAATGCCTAGAGCCTGTTGAGGAGGCTACTCTAGGAGTGAGAGATTTGTTTCCAAAAATTACTTTATCCATGATCTTGTAATGTCTGCTTTTCTAAACAGACCTATCTGGGACTCCGGGTCTCAGGGGAATTTTCTGCACCTGCTGGTTGACCGCTATCACATTCAAACTGTTCGCTTGAAGAAGCTGCTCTCTATTGCTTCTGTGAATAGTGAAGCTCTTCTCAACGTAGTCCAGAATATTACATTTCCTCTAACTCTCCAGGTCGGAGTTCCGCATAGAGAAGAAATTACCTTTTACATCCTGCCGCAGTTCCTCAACCCTCTACTCATGGGTTTCCCCTGGCTACACAAGTATCCTCTGGTGATTGGAGTGCAAGACAAGTCACTCGCTAGGGGTTTTTTTTTCAGTCCCATTATCTGTGTTCTGTGTCTCTTTTCCTTAAGGTTTCTGTACCACCTGAACTGTCTGGCCTGTCTGCCCAGTATAACTTATTATGACTGTCCTGTTAACCTGCTATCTGTCATTACCCCTTCTCTGGGTCAAGCATACCCACTTTCTCCCCCAGAGACTGAAGCTATGTTGGCTTACATTAAGGAGAATTTGGAGAGGGGATTTATACATAAATCCTGCTCCCCAGCTGATGCTAGATATTTCTTTGTAAAGGAGGATGGTTCCCTTTGGCCATGTATCCACTACATTCCAGAACTGAACAACATAACTGTGAAGAATAGGTAGGCATTGACATTAATCACCAAGTTTTTTGACCAGTTCCGTTGAGCTAATTTTTTCACCAAGCAAAATATGACCTCTAATACTCAAGATGCTCACATTAAGTAACTCGTCGTGCCCTTCAGCCTTAGGGGTTGTCCTACAGGGAAGATGAAAGGATTCCCCAGCAGCGCGCCTGGAGATTCCTCCATTTCCCCTTCAGAGGAACCCCTCCAGACGTGCTGCAGGGGAATCCCTTCATCTCCCCTGCAGGGGAACCCTTCCAATTGTGATGCTGGGGAATCCCTTCATCTCCATTGCAGTAGAACCCTTCTATCTGTGCTGCTGGGAAATCCCTTCATCTCCCCTGCAGCGGAATCCCTTTAGCCGCACAGCTGGAGAACCCCTCCAGCTGCACTGAGATGAAGGGAGTCCCAGAAGAGATAAAGGCAACCCCCAAGGAGGCCTGTCATCTCTCTCTCTAGCAGTGCATATTTTCAGTCCCTCCCGTACCGTGTGGAAAGATCGCTGTTGAAGCTCCGGGCTTCAACATGGAAAAATTGTCAGTGCAGACGATTTTTCCGCAGCTTGAGGTGCGTTTTTTTAATGTAGTTGACAGCTGCATGAATTCCACGACCGTGTGAACGAGCCCGTAAAATGCATCTCTCATTATATAGGTGCCGTTTTTAAAGTGTAATTGTCATTTAATTTTTTCAAAATTGTTTTTAAATGTAGAACAGACAACTTTTTCGATATATTTAATGAATACATTCAGGATGCTTTTAATCTCTCCTGAAAGCCTGCCCCCATCCTATTCAACTGTGCAGGTGCATCACTGAGTACAGCTCTTGACTACAGGGGGCGGCTCCTTCAGTACATCTGCAGTAGTCCTCGTAGTTCGTAGCTGCACTCAGCTATGCAGCTGAAGATGGATTTTCCTGTGCAATAGTCTGCTGCTGCATAGCTGAATAGGGTAGGGGCAGGCATTCAAGAGAGAGATGTTTTATTAAAAGTGTTCAGAATTTAATTATAATAAAAATCTCTTAAAATTGTTGCCTGTTGTTTAAACGAAAATCGAATCCAATTTAAATGGCAATTACTCTTTTATGTACATTTTTGTATCACAAAATACGTTCATAACAATAAATAATTTAAAATATTAATACAATGAATTAATCCTGGAAGCACATTTTAACCATTCTCTGCAGCCTATGTTAACATCTACATGTATATTTCTTAGGATCTGAGTAATTGTATAAGGAGTTACATATGTATGAATACGAGAAATAGAACAAAATACGTGACTAACGACAGGAGCTCCTACTAGAATCTATACAGAGGAAAGCAGAATGGTTTTCCTTTCACTAGATGCTGCACTGTACGACTATGGACAGGCTCACACGTGTGTATCTCGCAGTGTGTTGGCCGCTATACACGCATTGAGGCATGCAGACAATCACCATGTACTATCTTGGCGTATATGCGCACATACTACACGCCAAGATCGACCATGCTGCAGTTTTTCTTGCGGTCGTGTTTCACGCAATTTGTGTAAGCTTTAACATGGCCGTCTATACAGCATATTCCACGTGCAAAACTTGTGTGAGTCCAGCCTAAGGCTACTCTCACACAGCCCGCTTTTTACCACAATTAATGCAGCATATCAAACATCGCGCTAACCGTGGTACAATGCTCCCATTGATTTCAACAGGGCTTCGCAGACCAGTGCTTGAACATGGTGTTTCTAATGCTGTGATTTTCAAGCCCTGTCTGCTTTATTTTCGCACATTTGAGTGTTTTTTAACGCATGATGGGCTATGTTAAACACTGTAACATGCTGTATGGGTGGACACCCACTGGCGTTTTTTTCTCCACTGCGCTGCAAGTGAAAACTCTCGCAGCGCAGTGCGAGAAAAAAAAACAGGATCACGCCGGGATATCGCAAGTCTTTTTTCAATGGGGCCAGCGGCAGCAGCGCTAGCCGCATTGAAAAGGTATGGAGAATACCGCGGACTTCTGCAACAGCTGTCACAGCTGTGGCAGAAGTGCAGCATGCTATCTCATTGCTTTCAATGGGATCGGCGCTGCTGCCGGTCCCATTGAAAGCTGTGGTTTGCAGCAAATCCTGCAGTATGATTTTCGGGGAAGGGCTTGAAATATAAGCCCTTCCCTGAAAAGCAACAATAAGTGGTAAAAAAAAATTTACTCACCTCTCCGCTGCTCAGACGCGTCCTCCGGCTGGCTCCTCGACACTGCTGTCCAGCACTTTCAGCAGGCTGTGCTGATTGGCTAAGCGCTCAGCCAATAGTAGCTAGTGCTTCGCTATTGGCTGAGCGCTCAGCCAATTACAGATAGTGCTTTGCTATTCATTCATGAATAGCTAAGATAGTGCTATTCATTGAAAAGACTTGGCGTGATCCCGTTTTTTTTCTCGCACTGTGAGAGTTTTCACTTACTCTCGCAGCGCAGTGGAGAAAAAAACGCCAGTGGGTGTCCGCCCTCACATGTGTTTGAAAACACAGCGCGAAATCGCAGTAAAACACCACTTTTTTGGAAACCCCTTTTCGTGAACGGATGTGTGAGGCCGGTATTTTCTGTAATTTTGCTATATTTTTTTCTAAATCCTGTTGATTTTTTGTAGCAAAATTGCCTATGGAAGATCCATACTTGCCATTAAGATATTAACGCATCTCATTCACAGGATGCGTAAAAAAAAACGAGGCAATCTGTAGCGACTTTGCCATGGAGCGTGGATTTTAAGTCAGCGGCATGTCAGTTGTACAGCTTTGTCCTAATAGAGCCAAACCAAAAGCTAGCAGGTACTGATGTACATATATATATATATATACACGCTTTTGAGCTCATGGTTGAACAGTCAAGTTAATGAGACAAGCGGATCTGTTGCCTTGACTAAAAATGAGGGGATTCCTTCACCGTTCGGCTTATAGATATCCGTATGAGGTTTACAGTATGTTGATGACAGTTACATGTCCGTTCATATCAGTAAACCAATGCCACCCCACTACACAAGTGTAATGTAATATAAGCACCTCCACACAAGATGCTACCCAGGTCAAAAAGAAACTTTTATGAGAACTTGTAACATCATGAATTAACGAAAACCCTGCATTTGCAGCACAATGTAATTTTCTCTTAGCTAAACGTTTCCTAGAAGACATGTTTTCATCTTCCACGTATTCATTTTCCAGCAACAGTCTGGTAAAGTAGATTTTCCCACAATATCATATACGGTATTACTGAAAACATACTTCCTCCTTCCGCAACATTTATATATTAGAAGGAAGCTTGTAACAGTACAGAGCAAAGAATGACATCTTCTGTGGCCGTTGCTTCCCGGGTGAGTACATACACAATTACCGTCCGCTCACATGACTGTACAACTACTCATCAAGGAAACCCTGCACCCAACATGTCTTTAAGAACATGAATAGAAGATCAGCTAAAATTACTTTGTGAACTCCTTCTCTGGAGAAAATATTTTGGACTCTTCTGCTTTTGGCAAGCTGAAAAATATCAATTTTTAGAAAAATCGGCACATTTTTATTTCAGTAGCCTCTAGATCTGCCTCATTAGTAATGTATTCATGGATCCAATGCATAGTTTGCACTCCTTTAACAGGAACATAGGAAACTAGAGAGCATCATACTGATTTACCCCAAGTTCAGATATGTCATACCGCTACATGCTGGCAGACGCCACTAGGGGGAACTTGCTGCATATTTATATTGCTTCCATTGACTTTAACTGTATCATTTAACTTTTTGGCTGTTTGAAGGTAAGCACTGTGCTGGCACTATGTATGATTGGGCACTCTGTTGGGGGCAATCTGCGGCATTGTTGGATTACTTTTGAAGCACTTTGTTGGCATGATTTTCGATGACGGAATATGCAGGCACTGATTATATGGGGCACTTTGCTGGCACTATTCTTTATACCAGGCAGTTTGCCACCACTACATATAACGATGTATTTTTTAGTATTTTATGAAGGCAGATAAACGTTTTTAACACATGGCTGAAACATATTTTATAAAACTAATGAACTTTGGATTGTATTTCCATAACTGGTTCTAAATGAAAATGTGTTTGTGCTATTCAGTCCCTTATCAATCACATCAAATCTGCTTTCTTACATCTTATATAAAGCGATATACGGTATTTGTCTGCACTGATTATACTGTTATAGCATGTATAGTGGTGTGCTGGGCTTTTTACAGTTTTGTGATATATTTTTAATTTTTACTATAGGTTATGGTAGAAATTGGGGGTTCCGCTTTCCTGCTCTGCTCGGGGACAGGAAAGGGGAATCCCTGCAGCTGAATGGTTCAGTCTCAGGATGGAACCGAACAGCCTGGACAGACCCCATTGATTATAATGGGGTCCATCCACTTTCTGCCCAGCTGCTTGGCTTTTTGATGGAAGGAAAAGTGCTACATGCAGCGCTGTTTCTTCCAGTATTTTGAGCCGGATCTGTGACTTTTCTTCACTTGTGGTTGTCTGCATATATATGTATATATTAATAATAATTTTTTGGAATGCTGTTGATGGCTCACCACTATTTTTATTGCCTTTAATATCAAATGAATATGTAATTCATTCCTAGGGAATTCGGTGAGTCACAAAAAGTCATAGAGACTCTTCAGGAGTAAACCAATGGATTTGCAATAACTTGTATCTATTCTGAGAGGAGTTAAGTGAGGGTTCTAGATTGGTGATAAGTAGATGCATGCCATATATAAGTGTAAGAAAAAATAAGTGAACCTTTCGAAATTACTGTAATTGGATTGCTGTATTGATTACTAACAATTATGGTCTGAATGAGATCCACGTCATAGACAAACACAGTCTAAGGGCTCATTCACATGACTGTATGCGTGAAACACTGGGAATCCCGCAGCATTTTACTGGTCTGTGTTAGCCAGCAGACACCATGTATGGCAGCGAGTGCACATCGCATGACCACATGCAGCCATGCGCAGGGTGACTGTCTTTTTTTTTTTTTTTTAATAGCAGGGTTGTATATGTATCACTGCCCAAACACAATGTATTCCATACGCTGCCTATAGGAAAGAATAGGGCTCACGCTGCGTAATACAGCATGCTGCGATCTTTTTCTTGGGCGTATCTACACGCAGTGTTTACTCGCTAATGTGAATGGATCACTGAAAGTCCATTTACTTTTATTGACTCCATTCATCACATGTCACGCCGTCATGCATTGTGGGCGTAATATGCACCAAAATCACGGTCATGTCAATGAGCCCTTACTAAACTAATAGCATGCAAGCATGTCTTTTATTGAGCACATTAAGTAAACATCCACAGTGAAGAAAAAAAATAAGTAAACCTCTGTTATTGACTTCACCAGAGCTAATTGGCAACAGGTGTTAAAGTTAAAGAGATGAGAAATGTGGTTTTCACAGGTGCTTTGCCTATTAAATAGAGGCATACCAAGCCTGATTACTGACAAATGTGTTCTCAAGAGGTCTAGTATGAACTATGCCTTAATATAAACAACTATCAAAAGACATCTTATAAAAACAGCCTGTTCACCCAGTTATAACTTCTAAGTATAAGTTTATTGAAATTGTGTGTAACACTCAAGGTTGTTGAGTACAAAAGAGATGTAACATGTTATCATTTCAATAAAAAAAATATTGGAATAAAAAAAAGCAATTTTATAAAGATGTATTAGGCTGGAAAAGTACACAAAAGCAGTGCTAAATACCCGGGTGTACATCAGCCCACAGCTATATCCAAAGGGAGAAAATTCTTGACTGTTGCTACTCACCTTGGGAGTGAGTGTCCTGTTAAGATCAGTCCAAGAGAACAATGGGCAATCCTGAAAGGTGTAAGGCCCTGTTTTACAGACAGTATCCAGCCCCCTTTATCACAGTCGTTGGTCCCCTCACAGATCCAGTTTGCAGAGAAAAACCAACATTGCTGCTCGTGCAGCATAATAGTCCAATTCTATCAATCACACTAACAGTATAATCCTTACATACAATAATAGGCACTATTGGCACTAATCTGGCCTCATCTGAATTTACTGCGCCCTACAACCTTGAGGTACCTTTACACGGGGCTCTTATCACCCGAGTAATCTCCAGAAACAGCTGAATAGGGAGCTAGTCATATTATGTACACATGGCCACCAACAGGATATTGAGTGAGAAATTGCTCACTTGTTGGAGTCGCTTGGCTTTTAGCTCACCTAGAAACCAAGTGACTATCAGCTTGTGTAAACAGGTAGTCGTTAATCTATGCACGACTGCCTGTTTGCAGTGAATGGAGGCGGTCGGCCGGAAGAGATCTCCAGCGCTATCTGCCTCCATTCTCTGAACGACTATTGCTCTTGTGTGAAAGCACAGCAGTGATTGTCAGTGGGGCAGATGTTGGACAGTTATTCCCTATAAAGGTACCTTTAGCCACCAAAACACCTCCTCACCACGATACATGAACTTAAACAATATCCACCCAGTGTTTAACCTGGAATGTGGAGCCACAATATAATACGCGGACAAGACACAATTGAGTATCAGCTCACTACACAAACTAACTTATACTCATTGTTGACAGAGAAGTCCTTAGGTTCAGGGTCCTTACAAGCTTCCTCTTGTGTGCTCTAATTCCAAAATGACTTACAGTACCAAGTCTGTTTTGTTGGTTGTAATCCTATCAGTTATTCATAAGTGTCCACAGGAGAATGCTCCAGCTGATGATGTGGCTCTGCTGAGCTGAGTTAGGATACCTGGCAGAATTGAGTGACATCATTACAGGGCTATGTCAAAACAGACAGGTAAACCTAGGCATTAATTAACCCTGTTAGGACTGGTCACCAGGAAGTTGGATAACACCACACCGTTTGCAGAACCAAGGAGTGAACAAGTTGAGGACCAAGGTGGACGTACTGAGCAAACTGAAGACCAAGCACCAACTGCAGACACAGGAACAACAGGAGCAGCTGCGCCATATGCATACAAGATCAGACTCATACACCAACACTGCAGCAGAGGCTGTCAGGTCTGAGGCCTCTATATAGTGGTGAAGAGATGACAAACAATTTACAGCTGGGTGGAAGAGGCAGAACCAATTTAACCATGGATGTGCTGGAAAAAAGGCAATCCCCTATTTCAAAGAACGACTCCCTTGTCTGCCCGACCTAACACTTTGCAAGTTGATCAGTTGACATGTGAATGCCAATCTGTGCCACAATGACCTGCAGCTGTAACTGGCTGTGGAAATGATGGTGTTCTTAGCTGTCAGCTACAGGGGAAGGTACAGATTGTGGAGTATGCCCTGAATGGGAGATGTATGTAGTGGCACCAATGTGCTTCTGGGAAGTGAAGTTAAGGGATGTTAAAGGGGAAGGTTTGGCACAAATAGGAGAGGGATTTAACAGTACTGTATTCCCTTATATGGTGTACAAAATTCCTTTGTAAGATTGCTATATACCAGTATATGGTCACTGTATGGTAGTAAAATTGGTCTTTGAATAGTAATTTTTTATGTGGTTTACCCTAAGTCCTTGTCACTCGTGACGCCACCATTCCATCCTCTGCGGTGAACCCATAAGGTGACAATAAAGAGTCCACAGAGTTAATGTTTCAGAGCTAAATCGGGAACGGCCAGTAGAGCTCATTTACTTGAAGTTTAAGTTACAGTCCAAAACAAATTGCATCCATCATCAGGACACTGGTGCAGGCAAATTAGTGGTCTGACAGGGAGGTTCTCTCAGATTGCTCCAGACAATCCGCAGTCAAGTTTTCTGCGTGACCCGGTTCTCGGCAAACTTCTCTCTTTCTCTCTCTCTACCGGTATACACTCACGTTTATGAAAAGGCATTCAGTGCTGCATGGCGGGTTCTCATACACTTGCAGTCCTCCAGGTCACTAGCATCGAAGCCTGGGTAGAGTGCGCCCAGGAACATGCAAGACAATCGCTCAGCCTCTTCCATCCTGGGGCTTGTTGTAGGACCAGGCACAGTTCTCAGACCAAGATTAAGGCTAGTAAGACAGACCAAGACTACTCCTTGCATACACTTTGCAATTACATATATATTACATGGTCACATAACACACAAGATACATTTTCCAGCCATGACCCAGACAGTAACCCATTTAGTGCTGCAGAGGTGCAATGCACATCAAATTCACTCACATAGTTGCATTCATACTTATGGAGGGGCCCTGTTACCCTAGGCCACTACACTTTCAGTTCTTCCATGGGCATGTTTGTATCCGCCTTGATTGCATAGGTAATGGCAATGGTATTGCAGTATTTGAGGCTTGTATAGTGGCATTATTAATACTGGTCTTTGTATAGTGACTGTATTATGTGTTGTTGGTACAATATTTTATCATTGAAGGCTCCAGTTTTAATTTTACCTAGCCTTGGGTTTGAAAATACCGAACAAAATACATCCGTATAAAAAGTGACCATATTTAGGTCCCCGGACTGTCTGTGTAGAACAGAAAACTCTGGGAGTCACAATGCCAAGGTTCACCTGATGGGCCCAAAAGGAGCTCCCCCCTCACTTTATTAACACTGCATTCAATATTAATCACAATGTTTTAATGGTTAAATGGCTGTTAATGTGGGAACATAGTTGTTAGTGATAACGGCTAGAGATGAGCGAACGTACTCGGTTCGGGTGTTTTTGGACCCGAACACCGCTTTTTCCGAGTAACTGACTACTCGGACAAAAAGATTCGGGGGGCGCCGGGATGCACGGGGGGTTGCAGAGGGGAATGAGGGGGGGGGAAGAGAGCTCCCCCCTGTTCCCCACTCCCCCCCCCCCCCCGCGCTCCACCCCGGCGCCCCCCAAATCTTTTTGCCTGAGTAGTCAGTTACTCGGGAAAAAAGGTGATAGCCTTCCTTATTCAGAATCCCTTTTACCCTGTACAAATCTCCCACCTTACCAGCACCAAAGCAACTCCAGACCATCACATTACCTCCACCATGCTTAACAGATGGCGTCAGGCATTCTTCCAGCATCTTTTCATTTGTTCTGCGTCTCACAAACGTTCTTCTTTGTGATCCAAACACCTCAAACTTGGATTCATCCGTCCACAACACTTTTTTCCAGTCTTCCTCTGTCCAATGTCTGTGTTCTTTTGCCCATCTTAATCTTTTTCTTTTATTGGCCAGTCTCAGATATGGCTTTTTCTTTGCCACTCTGCCCTGAAGCCCAAAATCCCGCAGCCGCCTCTTCACTGTAGATGTTGACACTGGTGTTTTGCGGGTACTATTTAATGAAGATGCCAGTTGGGTACCTGTGAGGCGTCTGTTTCTCAAACTAGAGACTCTAATGTGCTTATCTTCTTGCTTAGTTGTGCAATGCGGCCTCCCACTTCTTTTTCTACTCTGGTTAGAGCCTGTTTGTGCTGTCCTCTGAAGGGAGTAGTACACACCGTTGTAGGAAATCTTCAATTTCTTAGCAATTTCTCGCATGGAATAGCCTTCATTTCTAAGAACAAGAATAGACTGTCGAGTTTCAGATGAAAGTTCTCTTTTTCTGGCCATTTTGAGCGTTTAATTGACCCCACAAATGTGATGCTCCAGAAACTCAATCTGCTCACAGGAAGGTCAGTTTTGTAGCTTCTGTAATGAGCTAGACTGTTTTCAGATGTGTGAACATGATTGCACAAGGGTTTTCTAATCATCAATTAGCCTTCTGAGCCAATGAGCAAACACATTGTACCATTAGAACACTGGAGTGATAGTTGCTGGAAATGGGCCTCTATTCACCTTTGTAGATTTTGCACAAAAAACCAGGCATTTGCAGCTAGAATAGTCATTTACCACATTAGCAATGTATAGAGTGCATTTGTTTAAAGTTAGGACTAGTTTAAAGTTATCTTCATTGAAAAGTACAGTGCTTTTCCTTCAAAAATAAGGACATTTCAATGTGACCCCCTAACTTTTGAACGGTAGTGTACAAAAACACACAAAAATGAGTACACTTTTCCAGGATTATCACGCTTCATTTGAGATCTCTTTGTGGTTCTTTTTGGATGTCACATTTTCCTATGCCATTTACCAATGGTATATTAAGCTGTTTAGGCTTCTCATATTCTTATTGATTAGTGTGGTTTCATACTTATTTTGGCAACCTTGCAGCTGCATATTTGTACAGGGTACTGCTTCCCACCCATCCCTATTTTTTTGGTGGTTGGGAGTGTCTTTTTGTAACTCTTACATGTTTTTAACTCTTGATGCACTTCTTTTGTGTGTGTTTTTGCATATCATCAATAAAGGCTGCTATATGCTTTTTTTTTCTACTTCGGGTCTAAATGACGTTTTTCTTTACAGACTCTTTGCTTTTATTGTTATTCACTAGTGTTCAGCCATAAGGTGATTGCACCTCTTCAAATTTATCTTTGGTGCCTGCTCATCTGTTTAAGTTACAAAAATTGTCAAAAATAGCATCAGCTGAGGGTGTATATATATGCCAAAATGCATGAAGAGCAGCGATTCGTAAAATAGACCATTTGGGGTCTTTCGAGTGGCGTCATTATGTAACATACATTTTGAAAAATTCTAACTAGACTCAAGAAGTGAGTCCAGGATACGCAGCCTACAGGCATTGACTCACAGCTATCCTTGTATAGCATTTATACAGAAAAATGTATCAATCTGATGATGGGTCTACTTTTGGACGCTTCCACACGGGCGACTTTATGGCGCGATTTTGTCGAAATGCGACAGTGCTACAAATTGCATGTATGTAGAGCTCATGCTTTCCTATGGGTTCTTCCACACAAGCAATGTTTTGTAGTCTGCGACATTGCGAGAGTACAAAATCCAAGCATGCCACGTACAGCAGCAATTTGTAATTTTTTTATTTTTTTGGTAACCCATGTTTCTCTATGGAGCCTTCCTTTCTGTAGGAAATCCTACTGTAAAAGCCCTAAACTAAGCAATAGCTGCATAAAATAAATAAATAAATAATAAATCACCTAAGAAGCACTGTCATCTCTGGCGCGTGTCTCGTCTTCCTTTTCGGCATTTGTCTTCAGTCTTCTGCCAGCCCTTTCTGGATTGGAGGATCTAAATCCCTGCCTCTAGGAAGGGCTGGCTGTGATTAGTTCTCGAGTGGCCGTGGCTCAGCCAATCAGAGCTAGCGCTCGATGAATAAATGGCTGTGATTGATTTATCGAGTGCCGGCTCTGATTGGCTGAGCCAGCACCCGAAAACCAATCACAGCCAGCCCTTCCTAGAAGCAGAGATTTTGATCCCCCAATCCAGGAAGGGCTGGCAGAAGACTAAAGGCAAGTGCCAGAGGGGAAGAGGAGACCCACGCCGAAGATGACAGCGCTTCTTAGGTGATGAAGTTTTTTTGTTTGTTTTTTTTTACTGCGGCTAGGGCTTATTTTCAGGGTAGGGCTTATATTTTAAGCCCCCTCCCCCGGAAAATCCTCACACATGGTGCTACAAAGTCGCGCAACTTTATAGTGACACAAAATTGTGTTATCGCCGTGAGAAAGCACAGCGATATCGCACGGACCACCAATGTGGTATTGCTTCAATTTTCTCACGTCCATATTCTGTCGCCCGCGTGGAAGTCGCCTTAATGGAGCGTTCATAATTCCTGTTACAGTATTCAATACTGATGCATCTTGTTGCTATTTGTCTTACCTATTCCGTTGAGAATCGTGCAGTCTAAAGAAAGTGCCTATGGGTGGATGAGCTGATGTTTACATCATCTACTCATTCGCTGGGGCCACGGAGAATCCGGGTATTAGAAGCCTTGAACTTATAGAAAAGACAGAGGTTTGTTTAATTGCTGATAGAGAAAGACATGCCCCTAAGCATGTTGAAAAGTTTTCTGAGGGGTCAAAACTATGTCTCACTGCTGATAGAGAAAGGCACACCTCGCATTCTTATACAGAAAAAAAACTAAATCATAACCTTTATTAAGGCCCTTTTAGACACAACGAGAATCGCTCAAAAAAAAAAAAATCCCTCAAATCCGTATTTTAAGCGATTTTCATTCTGTCTAAATGCAAAGACATCGTGCAGTTTTCGTGCATCGCTGAATTATAGCTTGCTAAAATTGAGTGATCAGCTGTTATCAGCAGAGCAGGCTGTTATCAGCCAGCTGCGCTGATAAGATTCCCTGTGCCTGTGTCCTGCTGTGAATTCACAGCTGGGATACTGGCAGTCAGCGGAAAAGAATACAGCTGTTTGTTTATGCAAAACAGCTGTATTCTTCTATTAGCAGCTGTGTCCCGCTCTGCTTGCATATTCTATAGTAGCTACTTAGCTACTATAGACTATGAAAAGATGATCGCTCAAAACTGTCACTCAAACTATCGTTTGAGCGACTTTTGAGCGATCATCTATCAGTGTACATGGGGCTTTAGTAATAAATAGATAAAATACTATAATAAAGTAAATACTCTCCTTTAAAAGAGCTGCGTACAAAATGGACATAAACCTCTCACACTCACATACGTTCCAATGGTAATATATATCAATATGGCACCGCAACACCAAGTGCCAAAAAATCATCCGTTTAATAATCCAAAAGCATATAGAAATAAATTAATCCTACACATTTCTGTTGTGTTTCAACTATCATCAGGGGTCTACATGTGCACAATATCTTCTGCGCTGACCTGCTAATTAGGGTATCAGTTTATTGTTGTTACATTTGCAGCGTCTGAGGAGCGGGCCCACAACCAAGGTGATGGCGGGGTAGATAAGGCTTTCTATGTCACGGTGGCTCTACCATCTCCTCCCCCGAGGGTAGCTTGGGACCTGACCAAGTTACTGCTGGGAGGAGTCACAGGGAAAGGGTAACTTGCAGTTACCTTAAAATGCAGTGTCACTCGTGATGACTCTGCGTTGAATCCTTGAGTTGTAATAAAAGTAGTCCACACAGGGATAACTTTTTGGACAAACCGGGAACGGTCGGTAATATCCGTTTACTTAACTTAAACAAAGTTCCAACAAAACAACAGCAGTTTGGCACAAGTTACACTTCTAGAAGGTGGTGTGACAGGAAGGCTCTCTCGGGGTAATCCAGGCAATCCACAGTCACAGTTATCTGTGTGATCCTGTTCCTGGCGACTCTCTTTCCCTCCTACTCTCTACCCGTCAACACTCACTCTTCAGGTGGTTTCCTCTCTCTCTCCCTCAGTGCTTAGTGGTAACACCCTGGCACATCCTGGGTAGGGCAGGCCCAGGCCAAGCTGAAGGATATCTCTCAGCTTCCTCCATTCTTCCTCCCACAGACCAATCAATGTCTGTGGGGTTCAGTCACTTGCAGACTTAGACTAGACTCTCTCTAGACTGCCTTTCATAGCATTCTCACCAACATATATATATAAAAACAGTCACATGACACATTTCTCAGACATAACCTAGACGTTAACTAGAGATGAGCGAACGTACTCGTTATGAGTACTTACGCACCCGAGTACCGCCATTTTCGAGTACTTCAGTACTCGCGCGCAAAGATTCGGGGGGCGCCGGGGGGCGGGGAGAGGCGTGGCGGTGCGGGGGGTAGCAGCGGGGAACAGGGGGGAGCCCTCTCTCTCTCCCTCTCCCCCCCACTCCCCACTGCTACCCCCGTGCCGCCACGGCGCCCCCCGAATTTTTTCGCCCGAGTACGGAAGTACTCGGAATTCGCGGTATTCGGGCGAAAAAGGGGCGTGGCCGAGCACGTTCGCTCATCTCTAACGTTAACCCATTCAGTGCTGCAAAGGTGCAATAAACATTTCAAATTCACACTACATAGAAGACATTGACAATACAATTAGCACAAGACAAACACCTAACATTATGGAGGTGCCCCGCTAACTTTGGGCCACTACACATTTGGTATTTAGACCCTATTTCATAGTACTACTAGTGTTCGAGGTATACTTCACTAATAAGCAGCTTCTCCCACTGAACCATGCCAGTGACGCAGTTGATAGGAGAACTAGAAATATACTTCAGCCTTCAAATGAATTAAAAATTCCTAGAGATAGCCCAGATCACTGTCAAAAACGCCTCCCATCACTTCAATAAAGTTGCAATCCTCCAGCATGGCTTTCAGTCATGTTGGAGGACTGGCAAATGTTACCCATTGTTTTCAATAAGAAACCTTGCATCTCACTTGCGTGCAGCTTGCACCTTGCACGCCGTGCGATATGTTTTCCAGTCCCAATGAAAACAATGGGCGATGCGTTCTGAGGAATGTGCAAAGATAAAGCATGCTGCAATGTATACGACTCCATTCCAAAGACTGATGTTCATATTCATACAAGATCTCTGCGTCTTGCAACGCTCAAATCTCATGTGATATTCTCATCCATGTGAAAGCAGCTTCATTTGAGCTACTTTCCATCTAATTACATTTTAACGCAGGCGGCGCTGCAGACACGGCTAGTCTATATGTGTTGTGAGATTGCTGAGGATTAGAGATGAGCGAGCGTACTCGGAAAAGCACTACTCGCTCGAGTAATTTGCTTTATCCGAGTATCGCTGTGCTCGTCCCTGAAGATTCGGGTTCCGGCACGGGGCGGGGAGCTGCAGGGGAGAGCGGGGAGGAACGGAGGTAAGATCTTTCTCTCCCTCTCTCCCGCCCGCTCTCCCCTGCTCCCCGCTGCGACTCACCTGTCAGCCGCAGCGGCACCCGAATCTTCAGGGACGAGCACAGCGATACTCGGATAAAGCACATTACTCGAGCAAGTAGTGCTTTTCCGAGTACGCTCGCTCATCTCTACTGAGGATATTACATAAGTTGCTTTTGGGAAATATGAACTTAGATCTTATCTCATTTTGCCGTTTAATCTGTGAGAAAATAAATATTGTACTTTCCCAGTAAAAATTATGCTGTATCAGTAAAATACGTGCAAAAATAGGAACCAAAGATGAGCAAATTCTAAATAATAGTTATCTATATAGATTTATATAAGCAAGACACAGCAAACCTATCTGCATTATACACAGAAGCGCACATTATTAATCCTATATAAGGGACTGGTTAGGGACCTTTCACACAGGATGGAATATTCCACAGCAGCGTTGCGAAATATGCCCTATTGCGGAATATTCAGCCCCAAAATCCACACTGCTAGCATGCAGATTTCGGTACAGAATTGAAAATAGCAGAATCCTACTGGCAATTCTGCATCAAAATCCACAGTTAGCGGTGTGGATTTTGGTGCAGAATTCAGGCACGGCTTGATAGGCCCCAGGGCTGCCTATGCAGAGTGCCTTTCACAAGGCCCCCAGCTGCCGTGACAACCGCACTGCATCCCGCTATCCTATTGCAGGAGGCCGTACGGGACCCCCGAACATCGAGTGCAGGCTGTTTCTTCTTCGCCTGCAACAGCTTCGATAAGCCGCATCGCTCATCGGAGCTGTTAACTCTTGAAATACCGCTGTCAATAAAATGCACTTACAAGCAGCTTCCTGGAACGGAACCTGATTGTAAGTAGGGGACATTCTATACTGTGGACATTCTATTTTTTGTTGTTTATTTGTATTTCCCGTGCCATCGCTTTACAATGACATGGGTACCTGCAGCCCATACGCAATGTTAATTGCATATGGACCGTGGGTTGGACAGCCTCCATTGACATCAATGGAGGCCGTCCTTGCGGATTCCGTGGCACTCTAGAGCATGCTGCGATTTTTCCTCCGCTCATGGAATATGCAATTCGTACCCGTGATTGTGGACAAAACATATATGGCTTTCCATGCCCACGTTTTACTGCGGATTGTCCGCGCAGACGGCGATCGCGGAATCTGCAATACAAATCCGCCCGTGTGAGCCCGCCCTCACTCTGACTGTGGGGGGAAGCAGGGTATTGTGAGTTTATATCAGAAAGAAGGAGCACTGGTCCAAACGGAGAGAAGAAATGAATCAGACCAGAAATTCAGACTGGTTTGTGTCAATTACCTGAAAACCTATATGTACACCCCTGCATGATGTCATAGTGTGGAGGTTCAAAGCTTTCTTAAATGGCAGGGGAAAAAATCATAGCTGAGTGGGTTAAAAAGTGATGATTCTAGAAGCGTGAAAACGTTTTATAGGCTGTGTGAAACCTGTGGGTGGAATATAAACCTCCTAACCTGCCTTGTAGAATGGTAGAGCAAGGAAAGAAGGTAAGATGTCTTGTGATACTTCATGTCATTTGTCAGGTTTTACCATGTAGTAAATACATATAGGTGCTTCCACCGCTAATTTAAATGTACTGTTCCTACATAGTTGCATGTAGCAGACTATTAGATAGAAGTATCCTAGGCTTCAATGCCCATTCTGTCATATACCATAGTAGGTGAATGTCACCCTACGTGGTTCCTGTGGCATTTCTGCAGAACTAGTAGTTATTTTACTGTGACAATATTTCACATGCTAAGGCCTCCCTCCACACAGGCGGTTTTTTCAGCGTTTAGTGCTGTGTTTTCAGCGCTGCGTTAACACTGTACAACGCTCCCATTCATTTCAATGGGGCTGCTAACGCAAGCGTTAATGTGTCATGCACTCATTATCACAGTTTTAGGCCCCTTGTCCACGGCCGAGGCGTAATATCGCTAGCGATATTCTCCTGAAGGAAGGAAGGGGGGCGTAGGAGAGCTGTCAGGTCTCCTGCGTGAGCCTATCTAACAGATAGGCTCACCAGAGAGAATTGTGGCAATCGCAGCATGCCGCGATTTAAATCCTGCGAGCAGAGAATCGCTATGATCCTCCACTCGTAGACGCCAGAGCTGCGCTTTCCATAGCAACACTACGGAAAGCTTTTCAGGGCGTAATAAATCACCCGCGGATGATCGCCCGTGGACAGACAGCCTTAGTGATGCACAACAATTATACTCTTTCAGATATATCAAATGTTATGTTTATAAGGTGCCTGCATTCAGGAAGACTAAGGCTGGGTTCACACAGAGCGAGCGAATTTGCCACGGAATTTCGCTGCGGCAAATCCGCCTGCGGCCGCTAACCCCGGAATTGGCCAGCCATGTGGACGAGATTTGTCAAGAATCTCATTCACACAGGGTGGACAATCTGTCGCGGCAAAGTCTGCATTAGCCGGCGCTGCGGCGCGGATTCCCGGGGCGCAGCATGTCTATTTTTTTTTTTTCATTGCGGCCTCACTCTTCTCTATGGGAGAGCTGATCGCAACGGAAAAGCATGCAGCGAAGCCGCTCCAAAACCCACAGCCAAGTGCCGTGGGTTTTGAAGCTGCGCTTATCCCACGGAAATCTCGCAATTTTTTACTGCAGCAAAACCGCAAAATTTCTGCAGTGAAGCCGTCTCATGGGAACCCAGCATCAGACTATGAAATGAGGTAACCATCCAGCTTCAAATGCACATGTAGGGCTATGAATGTGACAGGATGCTCAAAAATACACCTGTGTGTATAGAAGTATGCATGTAAAACTGTGCCTGGGGAAGAGCGTGCCTGCGGTGCAGATTTCACCCCTGGACCCTCACAGAATCAGCTGGTATTTCACCAGCATTGCATATGAATGGGATAAGTTATGGTCCATTCACACACTCTGAAAAAAAAATCAGCGCGAAATAAAGAACACGTGGATTTTAAAACCCATAAAGTTCATTTTTGCCACAAATCCACCTGGAAATATCTGTGCAGTCAGCTTGGTTCTATTAATGTATGTATATACTAAACTTGGTTCTGTCACTATATCAATATACAAGGCTTACGTTCCTTCCTTCTTATACTGGGCTTGGTTTGGTTACTGTATTTATGCGCTTACCTTGGTTCCCGGTGTGCCTCTATTCAGTAACCTTGGTTCTCTTACCATACAAATGTACTAAGCTGTTTCTACTACAATATTTATGTTGTGGCATTGGTTTTGGAACTGTATGTATGCACTAGGCTTGGTTTGGTCGTTGTATATATGCATTACACCTACATATTTAATGGACTGGTAAACAGCTTTGGAATTCTGAAGCTGGTAACAGGGGCCAATATTTTTTAAAGAGCCCAGCGCTCATGGTATCTCTAGTCGTGATGGTCATCTTAATCAGCTGGGCAATAAAATTGTGCAGAATTTCGCAAAATCGAATCAGGTTAGTCCAAACTGATTTTTGGAAAAAATAAAATTTCCTATTATGCCTCCTGCAGAGGTCAGCGTGCAGCAAATCAGCAGCCAGGATGCTTTGCTGATGTCACAAAATGTGTCCTCCATCCTGCATATGGGCAATAGTTTCATTGGAAGCCGGCATCACAAGACCTAGCCATGTATAACATAGGCACATTTTACAGTTGAGCCCAGGACAGAGAAGCTGCATCATGTTTATATGACTACATAAAATGTAGTTTATTTTAATAGGGACAGATATTCTACAAAGGATTTATTGCTGCTGGGTGTGAAAGCTTGTATAGAAGTAGAGAACCTAAATGGGGTTCTACTGGAGGGAGCAGAGAAAGCTGTTGCATCAGGTTTATATGCCTATACGAAATGTGATTTGTACATTGAGAGAGGGTATATTTCTGATGCTGTTAACATATATAGCAGCAAAGCAGACAGACAAAGTACGCTTTGGTGTGGGGAATATTGCAGTTCTCTGTTTAGTTCTCATATGTAATTCAAAGGGCTCCTGTCCACGGGCGAATTTTCACTGTGTTCCCTGCAGCGATAATCTGGCCACGGGGAGCGCAGTGAACGCTTCCCATAGCGTTGCTATGGAAAGCACAGCCCCCCTATCCACGAGTGGAGAATCATAGCGATTCTCCACTTGCAGCCGACAAATCAAAGTATGCTGCAAATTGCCGCGATTCTTCACGGTGAGCCTATCAGCTGGCTCCTGCTCCCCAACGGTGGCTCCCGGAGATCTGGAGATCGCAACGCCCGTGGACAGGCATCCAAAGTCACCAGTTCAACCAGTACAAACTATTTTCAGACCTTACACAGCTAACTGAGATTGCTGCCTATTTAGTTGGCAGTGCTTTTTTTTGTTAAAATTGAAGAAAACTAAACAGGGAAACAGCAAATGCACACAGTGCATGTCAGTGACCTATTTTAAAGTCGCCAGTCCAGCCACTATAAATTATTTGCAGACCTTAAGCAGCTAGTAGTAGGGTTTGGGAAATTTAATTACGCTTCACCAAACGGGGACAGCTGAAAAGATACAAGCTATACACTGTGGCCCTCTATTCTCGCATGTTGTGCCTCCCAGGAATTGCAGCTTATTTAGTTGAAAGTAGTTTTTTTTTGTTAATATAAAACAAAAATAAAACCAAAAAGAGAAATAGCAAATACACACAGTGCTTGTCAGCAGTCTTAGACATTGTTTAGTCGCCAGTCTGGCCACTATCAATTATTTGCAGGCCATTTGCAGCTGGAAGTGATTCTCTGCAAACCACAAAGATAGCTAATAAGCTGCAGAAAACGACACTAAGGCCCCTGTCCCCGGGCGACGGGTGTTGTGGTAACCCACAGCGGATCCCTGCCACAGGAGCCGTCGCCCGGAAGCAGGAGCTGGCCGACGGATCTCCGCTGTCAGTCTATCTGACAGATAGGCTGATCACGGAGAATCGCGGCAATTCGCAGCGTGCTGTGACTTGCCGTCCGCAAGCGGAGAATCGCAACGATTCTCTGCTTGTGGACACTGGGCTTCAGACGGCGTGATTCGCCGGCAATTTGCCGCCAGCGAAATCACACCCATGGACAGGGGGCCTAAAAGGTAAAGTTTTCTAAAGCACAAGAAGCAGCTGTAGCTCCACAATGTTTTTTTGAGTATCGTCTTCACCTGGAAGAATCACTCCTCGTAAAATGTATACCATTCCTTTTATAACAAGCAGCACACCTGCTGTCTTTCTTGGCACAATTTTTGATCTACAAGACCCTATGTGGGCCTTCTTTTGTTTTCAGTGACTCACTTGTGCTATGTTTGACCCCTACACCACTGTATACTATTTTTACCAATTTTTGGGTGGAACACAGTGTTCCCTAGATGCATGGCTGAATTTTCATGCAATTTCAAGGGCTTTGGCTGCATTGGAGACTTTCTGGAGGGCAAATTAGTGAACCAGACTTTTACTCCCATCGATTTTAACGGTAATCAGAATTGACCGTCTGAATTCACGATGATTTTCGTGAAATCAGCCTGATACTGACACAAACTGATTATTTCACTAATCTCTTATCATAATCCTTAATTCCCCCCATACAGCTGACATGGAATACAGTTGCACGGGAAATGTCCAGCTGACCACAGCTTCCCCTTGCAAAACAGAAGTTTGCCAAGGATTCTAGCAGCTCCAATATATAAGAATTGTCTGTAGTGAGACAACCTCTTTAACCCAGTCACCAGATCGGTCCATTCTAATAATGGAAAACATCTTATATCTAAAAGGGAAAGACCTGTTTAACATAGATCCCCTTCTTCACCCAGCAATGTCCCTCACAATAAGGGAGCCAGACTAGAGGTTTAGGATATAATTTCAATTTAAAGGAGTTTTCCAGGCAAAAACTATGGATGATCTATCCTCAGGATAGGTCATCAATAGCTAGTCACCGGGGACCCACCACACGGGATCCCCAGCGATCACCTGATCCCCAAGCCCTCTGTCACTGCAGCGAGCCAGATGTGCGTCGTGGAACATGGGACCGGAATTGGCCTAGCTGGCTTCACTCCCATTGAAATTAATGGGAGCTGAGCCGCTATTATACATCTGCCTCTGACACTAGGGTCAGCTGCAGAAGTGTATTAGCAGCTTTGGCTCCCATTGATTTCAATGGGAGTGAAGCCAGCTAGACGACCTCCGGTCCTGTTTCCTATGATGCATGTCCGTCCCGCTGCAGTGATAGCAGGCCAGGCGATCACAGGAGAATCTGTGCAGTGGGCACCTAGCAATTAACTATTGATGACCAATCCTGAGGATAGGTCATCGATTTGTTTTTGTCCAGAAAACCCCTTTAAAGCAGAACTATCCCCAGAATAAGGATCAGAAACTGAAGGCTGCACAGTATGCATATTGCGTAAAGATGACTTCCACTTATTGAGAATAATGAATAAAACAAAAATAAACATAGAAAATCTGGCATTAAAAAATGATGCCCAAAATAGAAAAATATAAGGCAATGACTTTTGCATTTGGTGGACACAACACAGTGCTTCAGAAGTGTTAAATGATGTGATTTACCCTTCAGTTCTGCAAAGGGGGATTGACAGCCGCTTCATAGTAGGGTCATCATGAAATCAGGGCAATGTAGTGAACTTTCCTACATTTCTAAGATCTTACATGTATGAAGAACACACATGGAGGCCTTTTATGCGACTCGGTTACTGCCATACTACATAGCAACATGTAATTTATTCTCTACAGCAGCAGAGAGCAAATTACAATTCTGTAGAATAGAAACAATGATAGTTTTGACAGAAGCTCTCCGTGTAGTTCAATTTAGTGACCAGGCTGAAGGTTCACTGCCCATGGCAGACAACTATAAGGGCTCTCTCACACGAGTTTTTTTCGTGGGCGTATCCTCCACTCCGGGAGCACGCAGCAGTATGCAATGCATTGCGTAGTTGCAGTGTACCGATAATACCCCATACACTATCTTGACAAGTATGCATGTGTAATACGCACCAAGATACTGCATGCGGTGTGCGTGAGGCACGGTTGAAAGTAACGTAAGGGCTCAGCACCTCGGACAGATATTTGCTGCAGAATCCGCGGCGGGCGTCTGCACCGCGGATCCGCAGCAAATAGCGCCCATAGCATGCTATGGGAAATTGATTCTTCCTGTACACTTCCATAAACCAACTACGGTTTCCGGAGGAAAAATTTGCAGCATGCTCCATTTTTCCAAGGATTCCGCGTGGATGGCTTTAATTGAAGTCAATCTAAGCCATCTGATCTGAGGCCCTTCTGCAGTCACATTGCAGAAAGGTCAAGCAGTAGTTAAAAAATAAACCTGTACTGTGTATGTCCGATGGCTTGCCTGTGCGGACCATCCGCAGTACAAAAGAGAATGAACAGTGACATGTACGCACAGAAGCCGCTGCTGGCAGAGCCCAATTCTGCTACGGGATTCCGCATGTAGAATCTGGCTCTGCAGTGTGCAAGGGGCCAAAAGTTTGCTACTGTGTATCATGAGCGCAAATCCCAGAAAAAAGAGCCCTAACATTCTGTTAGTGAATTAAGAGGAAGAAGAGGTCTAGAGCAGAAACAGATTATCCTAAGGCTGGGTTCACATGGAGCTGATTTTCCGTGGAAATTCAGTGCGGAAGTTCGCTGCGGCAAATCCACATGCCGCCGCTAATCCCGGGATTCGCCAGCCATGTGGACGAGATTTCTCAGAAATCTTGTCCACACAGGACGGCAAATCCGCTGCGGCTAAGCCGGCAGAAGCCGCTGCTGCGGTGCGCATTTGCCGACCGCAGCATGTCTATTTTTTTTTTCCCGCTGCGTCCGCGCTCTCCTCTATGGGAGCGCCGGCCGCAGTGGAAGAGCGAGCGGCCGGGCCGCTTCAAAACCGCTGTGGGTTTTGAAGCAGTGGTTCTCCCAGCGGAAATCTTGCGGTTTTTCGCTGCGGCCAAACCATGGGATTTCCGTCGGGAATCCACCCCATGGAAACCCAGCCTTAAAGTAATATTGACAAGCAGCAGACTGATTGCAGAAGATTCTATGACTGTAATAAGTTCTGTTCGCCTGAATGGGGTTATTTTCACAGCAAAGACCTGGATTTCTGCAAGCCGCATTCAGATGAATGGGACAGTCAGTCAAAAATCTCTGCAAAAAATCTGCTATGTGTGAATAGCATGTAGGCTCCACAGAGGGTAGTGCCTAGAGAATCTAAGACCATTGTGAAGGTTTCGTTTTTCTCTTAAGATATACTTTAACAAGTCCCACTTTGATATTGACTGCACCATCCACTAGATAGCGATATGTCACAATACCCTACTGCACACATGCCCGATTTGGTTTGTTTTATCATATTGATTTATATGTTACTGTTTAATCCAGTGGTTATTACCAAACTTTCTGAAGGTGCAACTAATTTTTGGGGAAGACTTTTGTTTGCAAACCCTCACAACCACCATCATAATTGGCCCCATTCAAAAAATAAAAGTCCCTGTAAAACCAAAAACACGTATATGGTGCAACAATGGCATGAAATATTCTGTATCACTTTTTAAAAAAACATATCTTTTTTTTTTAACAAAATGCGTATAGCTTTTACCAGTTGTTTATTATTGCACTTGTCAGTCAACAGCATGGCGCACAGACTGGAAATAATGTGCCGTTGCACTTCACTGCTTATATATAGTTGGATTGCTTCCAGAAGACTCCAGCATCATCTAGCTACACAGTGAGGGCATTAAAACATATTTAAATTGTCGACAAAACAAAGGTAAACTAATTTGGCTACTAGGCAACAAATGGCAAAGCACCATTTTCGATTTGCATTGACCCGTTCCTGCATCACAATAGTAGTTTGAATGATATTTACATACGCATTATGTCTTGCAGTTACCAAGTAGCCCAATCTGCTTATCTTTATTTTGTGGACTTTCCAGCATGTTCAATAGCATGTGCCATTCATAGCTAGATGGCACTGAATGACACAGCATTTCCAGTCTATACACCATACTGTTGACCAACAAGTCAATATTTGTATATTAAACAACTACTACCCGCTATACACATTTTATTAAAGATAAATACATTTTTTTTACGTTTTTTTATTTTATTTTGTAAATCCCTTTATAGCCCCTCCAGCTCTTTACACGACCCCCCTGGGGACCCACACTAGTTTAATCAATGCTTAAGATACATTCATTCCCATGTAGCGGAACTGGTGTGGATTTTCTGCAGCGGAGAATCAGCACCAAAATCCATGTGAGATTTCTCATCAAAAACCTACAAAATCTGCCCATCGGTGCGGATTTTGACGCAGATCCACTGCAGACTTCACCCCTGCGATTGAAAGGGTGGAATCTGCTGCCGATCCTTGTCAATCACTACACAATATGGTGTGGATTTTGGTGCAGATCTTGGTGCAAGTTATGCTGCGTAGTTGGGTGCAGATCCACACCAAAATCCACTGCATGTGAATGTAACCTTATACTGTTTACAAAGCTTGGTCATACTGAATAACTGACCAATTGTACTTGTTGTTGTCTTTGTGGTTTAGGCTCCAGATGGCTCCACATAATAACTTTCTGCTTGCTTTGTTTTTGTGGAACAGTTACAGCATTATAAAAGGTAAGCAGTAAATGTTTCTCCAGTCATCAGACCTCCTATGCCTTACAAAACTGTGCTGTTTACTAAAAAGAACCTCCTGACATGTCTGCTTTAGGAAATACTTGTATTACACATGAAATATATATTTTCTTAGAATCCTATGTTGAGCCGTTTCTCTTATTCCTTCTGGAAATTTAGGAATATGTGGAAAAATTCCATGGACGTGTGTGGGAATGGGAAATGGCTGCAGTAGAGCAGAATGTGCCTCACGCACAGGAAAAGCTGGCCGACACAATGTCCTTAACATCTCATCTGCAGTGAGAACACCAGTGGTATCTTGCGAGGAGATGCATGGTTTGCAACCTGGCTGGATGGCCAGACAGCATTGAGAAATGTGCTTAGCAAAAGAACCTAGCAGCACAAGGCAGGAGCTATAAAGCTCAGACCACTAGGTAGATGGCAAGGAGACTCCCAGATGGGCTAGAATACATTGCAAATCTATAA
Organism: Eleutherodactylus coqui; assembly: GCF_035609145.1. Taxonomy (NCBI): domain Eukaryota; kingdom Metazoa; phylum Chordata; class Amphibia; order Anura; family Eleutherodactylidae; genus Eleutherodactylus; species Eleutherodactylus coqui. Next base: position 219,343,421 of record NC_089841.1, read on the forward strand.
TGCACACTGGATCCTCTAAATAGGAGTCAGATGCATCAATGAAGCAAGATGGGGTACCAGTCCTACGATTCATGTAAGCTGGCCTTTAGATGAATATGAAGTTGAAACTTGTGAAAGCGGGCAGTCTCTCACAAATCATCATTTTGGAAATTCTAGCTATGGTAGGGTTTAGATCAAGGAAGAGTTTCAATTATTGAGGTGCTATATAGATCCTGGCTGCCATACAACTTGGGATAGTTTGTGTTGCTGATTGTTAAACCCGGTCGGCTTATCTGCCAGCAGACAAACTGAGGGGGTCATAGCAGGGGCGTAACCATAGGGGATGCAGGGGATGCAATTGCACCCGGGCCCAGGACCCTTAGGGGGCCCTTAAGGCCTCTCTTCTACATATAGGGAGCCTAGTAGTATGAATAAAGAATTATAGTTGGGGGCCCTGTTACAGATTTTGCATTGGGGCCCAGACGTTTCAAGTTACACCTCTGGGTCAGAGGCAATGACTTATCATTATCAGGGTGACGACTCGTCTTCATAGAGATCTCGCCAGTGGCATGTCCACCAGGTATGCAAACATGTACTCAACGGCCCGCAGCCTCTAAAGCGGTTGGCGGAGGTGGTGGGAGAGAACCTGTGAATCATTGTGGGGACCTAGTGAGCCCTGTGCAATATCTTATAAGATGTTTCAGCCAAAATCACCCGGTAGCTTCCCTTGGCAATAAATGCACAGCAATGGTGCCATCTCACAGTTGAAAGTGATATGTTCAGATCCTCCTCCCGGCGCCTCATAAACGGGAGTTTATTATTGTGTGAAGGTAGATTTAGTTTATTATATGGGAGGGAGATCATTCCCGGATGAAGGGGTGACCAGATACACAGTCTCTCAAACTGCGTTTTGGATATTTGGGAGTTCGGTTGGGGGATCATGGATTGCAGGAAGCTTTGTATCTGGCGACCCTCCAGCCACAGGTGGCCTGGAACTGAGTATTTTCTGTGACTTGCTGTATAGTCATTTAATGTGACAAAGTGATGTAGTGAAACCAATCCTCTACTTCGCCACCAAATAAAACTATCTGTAGGCTTGCTGGGGGAGAAGGGTTGGTTCAGGATAACAGGGTACAGTGGGGAAGGGGGAGGGGTTGAGCTTAAGGAGAACCTGAAACCATTACTTTTCTATATTGTAAGGAGGTGGAAAGTGAGAGGCTAGAGATGTTGTACTACAGAGGAGTTCACTTTTTTAATCCAAAAAAATAGCCCTCAGGTCCACCAGGGAGATGCTTTTTAAAGAGAAAATGGCATCTACACGCATTGAAGAGGCATCCACTTTGACCAAAAAAATTATAGTAGTTAGCAAAACATTACAGTTCTTTAAGAACTGTAGGATGAGGACAGCAAAGAATGACTGAAATCTTATTGGAGGCATGTATAGTAGAGCACCAGCAGCAGTCCTGCTCACCACAATTAGTGGCTGGACCTCCAGTATGCAATAGCCATCAGGAACCTGAACACATTCCCAAAGCAAGTCCAGAGTAAAAAGTGCGGCAGCATCCAGGTTTGCAGACTTGGTGTTGACCTAGTCTATAATTGGAATTCTGGATTATACGGGGATTATTTAAAGGGGATATTCTGTATATTGTGACAGTTTGAAAAAGACCATTCAGTTGAAACATTGCTGTTTTATCTTGATGTCATGGAAGAATAAAGCTTGAATATTTCTTTTGCAATCCTTGATGCTGCCGCACTTTTTACTCTGAAATCTTATTGGAATCCATCTTCAAATCTTGAGCTGAAATGACGTACCTAAGAGAAGGAAGTTCAGACTTCTCAAAGTATTTCTCCAGTTTTGCATGAAGTAAATTCTCATTGAGAAGCTGTAAGTATTAGCATCCATGCTGCTGAAGTGAAGCTCTTTGGAGATAAACGGTCATGTTATCCAGATACACCAAGGAGGAAATTACAGAATAGCTCATTGACAAAATGTTGGTTGTCAGGTAGAGCATTAAAAAGCCACAAAGACATGACCAGGTATATGTAATATCCATCACAGGCATTGAAGGCCATCATCCATTTGTCCTTCTTTAATATAGACCAGGTTATAAACTCTGCAGAGATACAATTTAGTGAAAATGATAGCTCCCCTTAACCACTAATACCACTCAGAGTTAAGATGGAAAGGATAACCATACTTCATAGTGATCTCCTGTAAGCCTATGTACTCGTAGTCTATGAAGAATAGCCTTCCCTGGGATATACCCAAGAGACTTCTTCTGTAACACATAGGGTCAATTTTTGGGATATTATGCTGGCAAAGTTACAGTCTCTTTTCCTGAACGCGACACTTTCTGTTTCCTGTCTGCAATGTTATGTAGTGCATTGCAAAAAAAGACAATGAAAAGGGAGATAAGATCAAGCTCATCTTTAGTTTCACATGTGCATTACAAAAGCGTCTCACTTGAACCTTTCCTTCCCTGGTGGTGGCGGCTGTTAAAGGGGTTATCCCAAGAATGAGTTTTATCACCAATTCATAGTATAGGTGATAAAAGTCTGATTGGTAGAGGTCTCACATCTGAGCCCCCAAGAATGGGGGTCCTGTATTCGCCTCTACTCCTTAATGTGGGATCAAGGAACTTCTTGCAGTGAAAAGAAGATTGAATGGAGCAGAAGTGCCACTCCATTCATTTTCAATGGGACTTCTAGAGATAGTCAAGTGCTTGTACTCAGTTCCACCAGCCCCATTGAAGTGAATGGAGTAGCACCCTTCATGTGCAACTGCTACTCTATTCAATCTCCTTGACACTGCCGGTAGGTGCAGCAACCCTGTAGTGAGGAGGAGAAGGGAACATGGGACCCTCTTTCTTGGGATCAGTGGGCCTCCTAGCGACGAACCACTCTCTCCGATCGGACGTTTATCACCTATCTGTTGGATTGGAGTTGGGATAATCTCTTTAATACTTTCTTCCCTTTTATTCAGAATTACTCAGCTGTGCATAGGGGATAACTTGTAATCATGGTACAACCCTTTAAGAGCATGGATACAATAATTGAGGAACAACCAAAAACCACCTGAAAAGACAGTTTTTGTTCACTCCTCAAAACAGGAAATCTGCAGTATTTAAAAATGCATGACTGTTTCCTGACATATATTTTATATTTCAGGGTTATTTACAGTGCAGGCCAAAAGGTCTCACTACATTGCGGAGTATGGGAGTAACGTCTCCATGGAGTGTCAGTTCATGGACTTGGGAACGCATGTTAAAGATTTAAGTGTTTTATGGAAACACAACAGAGATACAGCGAGCGGTGTAGAAGTAGTAAAGTATATTAATGGCAAAGATGTTGAAGTATTACAAGGCAAGAACTCTAGTGCCCGCATGAAGCTTTTATCGGACGAACTGCACAACGGCCGCGCCATTCTTCACATAAGTAAAGTACAGATGACTGATGCGGGCCAATATTTTTGCATTATATCTTCTGATGGATCAGACTATAAAGTGATGACGCTGGAGGTGGAAGGTAAACGTTTTTCTATGATGTCATTATAGGATAAGCGCATGATAATAAGCTAACGAAAATCACTGGTTGATTAAGAGATTAGACAAATATTAGAGAGTGAAAAGATATGAAATTCCATAGAAATATTACGTTTTGATGTCCTATCTAAAGCATTCTTTCCTCACCCATCTCTGTGTTGCAAGCTTAGTCAGCTATTCTTTTAGTACAGTTGAAAAGAAAAGGTATACAGACATATATACTAGTGATTTTTATACAAAAAAAAAGCCTTTTCACATAGACCTTGCCAATAGAAACCTATCAGTACATTAAACAGATTAATCAGGAACATTTCCAGACTTCTAACCAAAAGCCCCTTTTAGTCTTAATGATTCTCTTTTGCATGAGCGAATGAACCAATGATGTCACCACAATTCTTCCATGTGCATTAAATAGTTCAGCTCTTGAATAAACTCTTCTATGGAAGGTGTGCCGGGGGTTCCCAATGGCAAGAATTATAGTTCGAGCTGCTGGTAAGAAATGACGCAATGAACCTTTTCTAGCCTGGGCAAACGAGCCTGGAATAATAGAGAGTAGCGCCAATCTAGGTGATGCGACAAATGGGTTGCGTGTTACCTGTTCATGGATCTGAAAGACCACATCCCAAAAGGGCCGGAGATACAGGCAGTCCCACCAAACATGGAGTAAGGTACCCCTCACAGAACCACAGTGCCAGCAGAGTCCGATATTGCCGGATAAATACAGCGAATGAGGTTTGGACACCTATACCACCTGTGGAGCAATTCATTATTTTTTTCCTGTGTGGCACAATTTGTGTGAAAATGTAAATGCCCTATCCCAATCAGAGTCTGATATAGAAACAGACAACTCGCTCTCCCACGATCTAGTAAACTGGGGGTGTCCTGCCATAATATAATGTTGTAAATCTTGGAAAGGACACAGGTAGGGGGTTCTTTTGTAAAAATAGGTCTTCAATTGGAGTTGGTAAAGAATTTGATTGGTGGAGAAAAAGAATGTTTTTTAGGAAAGAGGGTGGTTGTAAATACTCCATCCAGGAGATTTTGATATTGGGATGAGATGCCTGGGGGGATAGAAATGAAGGAAAAATATTGCCAGGTATGATGTTGCATAGCCGGATGTGTTCAGTATCTTGCCAACAAAGGAATATACGCTTGTACATTGCAGGTGGGAATGCTGGGTTATGAAAAAGAGGAGTTAAAGCCCTTGTGCAGGTTGGGAGGGCACCTCTGGCCCTAAGCCCATTCCAAATTCTCAAGGAAACGGTGGAAAGGAGGGTGTGGGGAGCAGAGGAGGGTCTGTCCTTTGGAGACAGCCACGGCAGTGTGTGTAAGTAGGGCCATGTTAACTCTGTGTCAAGGTCTACCCACTGTTTAGAACCTCGACAGAAGTGCCAGTCAAGCAGTCTGGTCAACACTAATGCAGTATAATATAGTTTGAGGTCAGGTACTCCGGCTCTCCCCCCCCCCCCCCCCCTTCCCAAGTCCTGGGGCGTGTTAGTGTCTGGAAGTTAAGTCAACTAGACCGTCCTTCCCAAATAAACCGTCTGAAAGCTACTTGCATGTCTTTAAAATATTTAGCAGGGATTTGGATGGGGAGCGTTTGGAATAAGCACAAGAATCTTGGCACAACATCCAATTTTAAAACGTTTATCTGGCCAAACCAAGACAGATGTTTTTTTGAGTAAGTGTTTAGGTCTCGCATTGTCAGTTCCATCAGGGGGATATAGTTCAGTTGGTATAAGGAGGGTAGGTTTGCAGATATATTCACTCCAAAATATTGGAGAGATGACAAGCGCCACTTAGTCAAATTGATTAGATAGGTGGGCCATTTCCTCAGATGGAAGGGACACATACAAGGCCTCAGCCTTGCTTAAGTTTACTTTAAAGTTGCCCAGGTACCCAAATCTCAAAAACTCTTGTAGTATCATCGGTAAGGACACTCGAGGCTGAGATACATACATCAAAAGGTCATTGGCGTACAAGGCCATTTTGCAGATTAGTGTGCCAATCTGTATACCGTGCACATTGGTGCTCGCCAACAGGGCCACAGCCAGATGTTCCATCACTATGGCATACAGCAGCGGAGACAAAGGACACCCCTTTCAAGTGCCATTTCTGATAGGAATCATCCCAGAAAGGAGACCATTCGTGTGTATTTGTGAAGATGGGTCACTATAGAGGGCCAGGACTTTATTCAAGAACCTGGTGCAAGGTCCAATTTGTTCTAGGGAAGATTGGAGGATGTACACGGTCAAAAGCTTTTTCAGCATCAATAGAAAGAAGGCAGAATGGGTTATTTAGGATCTTAGCTTTGTCTACTATGAGAAGGGTATTGTTAGTGTTGTCCCTCGCCTCTATGAGCCAAATATTTAGAGCCAATGATCTTCTTTAATAAGATTTTCCGGTATCACAGGATGGAATCCAATGCAATCCTTGGCTCTAAATATTTAGATCATGCACAGAGATATAATAAATGTCACTGAAGGCTCATATTGCATTTTCTGAAAATGTCACAATGGCCCCAAGACTTTTACACAAAAATTATATGCAATTAACCCTCTCAGTACCATGATCAAGCCTGATTGCAGCACTGTCCAAAGGCGCGGGATCTACTTGTAGCACTGATCACCAGCTCCAGGATTATCTGTTGTAAAACCTAGTGGTTTGCCCTAAAAGGTGCTTGTGCAAATGTGTATGCATAGGCATAAATAACTCTGCAAGTATAATGTAACTAATAAAACTCTATGTTACGTGGAAGTCCCTTTATGGGATTAAAAACAAAAAGTAAAAAAGTTAAATAAACTTTAAATGGTGTAAAAAAAAATTTGACTAAAAAAATTACATTTTTTTAAAATAAATACATTGTATTTTAAAAAGCACATACAAATATGTTGCCAAATGTCTGAATGTTATATTAGCGTACACGCGCTAATATAACATTCAGATGTTTGGCAACTTCATAATTATAACAACACGAATTAGAAATACTTTTCAGTAATAAACTAAAGAAAATAAAAAGGGGAAAAAGTAGAATATTTTACATAATTGCAAAAAAAACCCAAAAAACAAGCATGGTGGTCCATACCACAAAGCTGCTTATGTGTATTTTTCTCTGTTTATGTCCTTGTGCTTTAATAGGATATCTTTCTTTCCCTAGCACCATACAGGACAATAACACCACAAGTCAGAGATGTGGTTAACGCCTCTGGAGAGACAGTCAAGGAAGTTTCCTGTCAGTCGTTTGGGTATCCGGAGGCCAAGGTCACCTGGATGATGGACAAAGAGAATCTCACTGCGGTCCATAACATCAGCTACATACTTACCGCTGACGGACTGTTCAGTGTCACCAGTGTAGTCCGAGTCCCAGCCACATCCAATAGGACAGTCACATGCACCTTCTGGAACCAAGGCACTCACAATGCAACCTCTCTTACTTTCACTGTGTCAGGTAATCAGAGTTTTCTGTACCTCTTAACATTTATATCTCTAGTTCAAATTAATTTTAGCTTATTTTGTTTTTTTTCTAAATCATTAATTGTCTTTTTTTAATTGATAAGGCAACAACAAGCGTATTAAAGGTTTTGTGGAATCTCTCACAGTTGCATAACTTGAAGATTGAGATACGTTAGGCTGCTTTCACACCTGCGTTGGGGTCAGTTCAGGGTTTTCGTCTCTCTGCTCTGTTTTTAGAGGGGAGAAACAAATAAAATTAGGAAAAAATTGTTGTTTTTTTTCTCGTTGATTTCAATCAGTTTTCAAAATAATGGAAAATAAACAGAAAAGCTTCCATTCTGCAGGTTTCCGTGTTTTTGTTTTTTTTTAACAAAAAAATAACGCTTGCAGATTGCACTTTTTTCCTGTCCAAAAAACCAGAAACCTAACAGAATGGAAGCGGACTTGAGCCTTTCCGTTTGCTTTACGTCACTTTTAAACCCCATTGAAATCAATGGGGAAAAAACTGATCAGTTTTTCCCATTTTATTTCATTTTTTTTCCTCCAAAAACGGAGTGGAGACGAAAAATCTGAACTGAGCCCTAACGCAGGTGTGAAAGATGCCTTATTGTATCTGAAAAGTCTTGCTTTTAATTAATTTGCTACAACTAAGGGCGCTGCTCGATCGTGCTGGAAATACGTCAGAAAAATGAATACATTCTATATCTAAAAAGGAACTTTTATAAAATTTATTGTTTGTAATTATTTTTCTCAAACTTTTGGATGGGCTGGACTTTGACTACATTTCCAATAGAAGTGCATGGGTGCTTATTGTACCTCTGTAAGCATGCGATTTCTTGGGAAGGGACACAGGTTTTTTGTTTGCTTCCATACATAAGGTCTTTTCCTCCTTCTCTACGGTGTGCATGAGGCCTGGGAATAAAGTACCACAAGTCCATATTTATGGTTCTCTTTATAAGCTGGCAGAACTCTTTAGAACTACTGTACTTAATCAGCAAGGGGGAGTCTGCCTGGGATATTGCATATATTGCAGTGCTTCTGGGGGAGACTAGCTCTGTACACTTCATGTATGGAAGCAAATAAAAACCTGTGTCCCTTCCAAAGTAATTGAATGCATACATGCATGGGATGTAACTGTAAGTACTGAATTTAGATTGCAGCAGTATCTCCCACAATTATAATCCTCCCTAAAGGGTCCGAGGTCGTGTACATACTTTAGTACTTAAAGGGGTTGTCCCGCGGCAGCAAGTGGGTCTATACACTTCTGTATGGCCATATTAATGCACTTTGTAATATACATTGTGCATTAATTATGAGCCATACAGAAGTTATAAAAAGTTTTATACTTACCTGCTCCGTTGCTGGCGTCCTCGTCTCCATGGTGCCGACTAATTTTCGCCCTCCGATGGCCAAATTAGCCGCGCTTGCGCAGTCCAGGTCTTCTCCTGTTCTCTATGGGGCTCCGTGTAGCTCCGTGTAGCTCCGCCCCGTCACGTGCCGATTCCAGCCAATCAGGAGGCTGGAATCGGCAATGGACCGCACAGAAGAGCTGCGGTCCACGGAGGCAGAGGATCCCGGCGGCCATCTTCACAGGTAAGTATAGAAGTCACCGGAGCGCGGGGATTAAGGTAAGCGCTCCGGTGAGCTTTCTGTACGTCCCTGCATCGGGGTTGTCTCGCGCCGAACGGGGGGGGGGGGGTTGAAAAAAAAAAAACCCCGTTTCGGCGCGGGACAACCCCTTTAAGGGGCCACATACACTGTTTTCACATTTCATTCTTTATTTAGTTATTTATATTTAAATTTTTTACAGAAAATATGAAAAGTGAAAAATCTCAAGAATGGAAATTTTCATTTACCATTTTGACAATATTCATTGTTGTGTTTTCTTTCTTCATACTAATGTGTGGTAAGTTAATTACATTTATTTGTGCATATATATATATATAAATGTGTTCCTACATTGGTGTGCAGGGCACCAGTGCTGCTGCTCTCTGCATTTCTCCACTACCAGGGAACACTTGTACATGCTCTCACATAAGACCCTACACCACAGTAAGATAAAGTGTTAATATTACAAAGTGCTCCCCCTCCATCAGTGTCTGATAACTGGAGATTTAATTTGCAATAATCTTTGTATTCTTAAAAAAAACCCCATAAAATATTCGCAAAATGTGAACAAATGAGGCATAAAGATTAACACCTTGACAATACAAATTCCAGAAGAAGACGTTATATAGAGCAACGAATACAGTATAATCAAATCAACAATAGTAACACAAAGGGGAGACAAAGGAGTAAGGGCTAATGCCCACAGACTGGTTTATGCCACGTTCCCCACGGCGTAAATCCACGGCGGAATAACGCAGCTATTAGGTTCTATTGAGCCTAATATCTCAGTCATCACATGCGGGATTCTACTGCGTTTTTCTGCGGCGGGAGATCTCCATTAATATAGTATTAATAGAGACCGCATTAAAAAAGCGTGTTTTCCCACAATCACCAGCGGGGACTTTTTTTGTTTATCCCTGTGGGATTCCCACGGCGTAGAACTGCAGGCGTATCCTGCTCCGTCCGTGGGCATGAGCCTTAAAAGGGAGGGGGAAGGAGAAAAAAAAAAGAGTCCCAAGGCTGCCACCTTTACAAGGTAAGGGCTCAGTCAGATGAGCATTTTTTTTGTGCATCTATGTCCGCAAAAAAAATGCGCCACACAGATGTGCCAAATGCGTGTGACCGAAGCTCCATGCCCATTGCTTTCAATGGGTCTGGCGTTACTGCCGCCCCATTGAAAGCAATGGGAGCAGATCGCTATTCCCTGCTGAGGCTGTGACAGCTGCAGCAGGGGATTCCTTGAACCTTGGATGCGGTCACATTCAAGGGTTTCACCTTGTTAATGGGGCCGGCAGCCTCTTATTGGACACAGCGCTCAGCGCTTTCTAGAGGTGGGGATTTTTAAATCTCCAGCCAGGAGAAAATGCTTCAGAAGTGTGATGAGGAGCCGGGGAGAAGATGCGCCAGGAAGCCAGGGAGAAAACAACCACAAATGACAAGTGAGGGATTTGTTTTCACTTCACACTGAACGGTTATTTCTCACTTTCGCTCGTTTGTACAAATCTAGAGCGAATCATTGTGTGTATATGGGCCTTTAGTAAAACATCAGAGAATACGTCACTGATTAGACGTCATCTTCTCTACATCCTAGCCAGCACATCAGACAAGAGAAATTCTTGATTTCTGTCAAGGCAGGAATTGTATCTGTATCCAGGTAAAGGTCCCAGGCATCTTACCAGATCCATAGGCGAGTTTCCTGCCAACATAATCTTAAGCCCATTTTATATACTATTTACAAAAATTTACCAAACACATTCTGTTGTTTGGTAGTGCTGACTTAATATTTGTCTGTTTGAGTTGAGAAGTCACGAGACAGCCAAGCAAACATTAAGACCCATTATTTTAGACTGTGTACTTTGGGTACACTGCAAATAAATACATAAACTAAAACTTACCCATTGTTCTAGATAGAATCCATCTCAAATACAAATACATTGTCTATAAACTGAGAACATCTTTTACAAACAGAAAAAATTACACTGAATGTTACAATGGCTTCAAATTACAATATGGAGGTCATATAAAGAAAATCACTAGAGATGAGCGAACGTACTCGGTAAGGCCGATTTCGCAATCGAGCACCGCGATTTTCGAGTACTTCACTACTCGGGTGAAAAGTACTCGGGGGCGCTGTGGGGCGGGGCGTGTTGGAGCGGGGGGTAGCAGTGCGGAACAGGTGGGAGCTCTCTCTCTCCCTCTCCCCCCCACTCCCCTCTGCAACCCCCCGCTCACCCACAGCGCCCCCGAGTACTTTTCACCCGAGTAGTAAAGTACTCGAAAATCGCGGTGCTCGATTGCGAAATTGGCCTTACCGAGTACGTTCGCTCATCTCTAAAAATCACCAATAAATAAATTTGAGCTGAAAAACGTTTGCGAGAGTCTAATTATAAATTCTTTCCCAGGGAGATAAGCCAGGCACTCTCATAGCACGTAGACTGGTTCAAAGACAAACGTTGGGCGCCATCCCCAAACTTCACAGAATCCCAAGTCGGTCATGCATGACAGAGTGCTCAAAAGCTCGTTCTTCATTCACTCTCGCTCCTGCCCACCAGGACCTTCTGGAAAATGATATAACAGATGAGGAGGTTAAGCAGACTGTTAAAATGGTCAGGTTTTCGAGCTGTCCTGCTCCAGATGGCTTTGGTGCATTATATTATAAGATTTAAAGGGGTTGTACCATAATTGAAAGTTATCCCTTATCCTCCAGAGGTAGAACTACTCTTTGTACCTTGTCTAATTGAGGATGTATATACCCTGTTTCCCTGAAAATAAGACATAGCATGATTTTCCAGAATTTTTGAGGATGCAAAATGATTTTTCAGGCTTTTTGAGGATGCTTGAAATATAAGCCCTACTCCAAAATTAAGCCCTGATAACAGTTAATTAAAAAAGTCAATTTAAATAGTGTCCAGGCAGCTATACATGTAAAGAAGATAAACCTTTTTGAACAAAAATTAATATAAGACACTGTCTTATTTTCGGGGAAACACGGTAGTAGTAATGTAGGCTGAAATAGGACACAGATCCAAGATTAATCCTTCGCAGACCGAGGTTACTTTTAGATGGAACGATTTTCGTTAAAAAAAATCGTTAAAACGAATGAAAATGAAGAATAATCATGAGCCAATGCCCGAAAGGTGAATGATAATTGTTTACTTTTCGCTCGTCATTAATTTTATGCTGAGATAGAAACCATTGTTGCTTCGTTTGCTTAGCGATGGTTTAAGCAGCAATCGTTCAGCCCCTCTTATTCGCCTGTATGGCGAATGTGAGAAACTGAATGATTCTCGTTTGAACGAGCCGATGATACCTCTGCCTGTCTAAACAGGCTGCACAAGAGCAAACAAGCTAGCGGTGGCGTCACTTGCTCGTTCAAACGAGAATCGTCTTGTCTAAAAGGACCCCTGGACATTTGAACAAAAGGAAAGAAAAACGACCCCCAACCAACTGTAGCAAATCAGACCTCAAAATCCTTAGAAGAAGTCCTTTCTGACTCCACACAGCCATTGGGTCACTCATTTCCAATATTTTTTTTTCCTAAACGTACTAGTTATATTTTTGAGACATTCTATATTAGGGTTAAGCGCTGTACACTAGCAAATGCTTGTGTTAAAGATGATATTCCAGTATGTGGACATTAATAAGTTATGATCTGTGTTTTGATATTTTACTTTACCTTTTCACAGTTTTAAAAAAGCACAAAAAATGTCATCAGATAAGCTTGCCCAACAGAATATGTACGAATGAGCCTCCCATCATCAATACTAATGTGTCATCGACAAGGGAATATTCTACCGAACGCGTGGGAAACAAATCCGAGGATACGATTCTTGGTAAATACTCTCTCACGTTATATACTGTACATGTTCTGATGTAACCAGCATATAGAAACCTGAATATCTGAACATCCAGCAACTTTAAGTGAACTTGTTTGGGTTAAGAAATATGTAGAGATTTGCATAATCTGTTTTCCAACATATATCTAACCTGGAGAAGTACTTTTTAATCCCAGTCCCTTTTCTTCTGGTGCTTATAAACGTGATACCCTAACACACTTCACATGACACGGCTATTATGTGGCAATTGCCTATCCTCTCTTTTGCAATGTGAAACATAAGTCAAGGGAATATTTGCATGGAGATCTCTTGACAAGATCCTCGTGTGGCGTAGCGTGTTAAGGCAGCAGAAATGCAGTCCAAAGCTCTCACTCATAGCCTGAAGGTTGCGGGTTGGGTCACCGCTTGGGTCAGGTAGCCGGCTCAAGGTTGACTAAATAGATGACTGGGTAAGGCAATGGCAAACCACTCCACAAAAACAATCTACTGTGAAAATACCCTATGAGTCAGTCATGATTCAGTGCTTACACCAGGGGACTTTACCTTACATCATGTCAAGCAACTATATATGCATATGATATGCATAAAGGTTGTTCAATTGGGACAATCCCTTTAATTAGGAAAAATTTTCAATTACAGTGACCTGAGCACTTCAGGAATATACTGTACATCCCTAAATATAACCCTGGAGGTGACTGAGTTTACTTATTCTTCTTTTTGCAAGAATAGTACTAAGCAGCCGCCCCTCAATATAAGGAAGGTGTGTGAGGGGCTGTTCATCAGTGCCATCACCTGTGCACATTACTGCTCCATTTGACATTTGGCTGTCTGCATGTTGAGTGATGGGATGTTTTACCTGCCCACTTGCATCAGTATATCAGTAAGTATATACGGCCAGAACCCATATCCAATCTTGTTTTTTACAACAGTATATTCCGTGCTTTAGTCTCTAATCGAGTTAATTGATATAACCTATATATCCAAGCTCCCTCATCTTAAGATAATGTGATCCCGTAAAGTTCAGGATATACAGTATTGGGGATTAGTGTATTGGCCCATGGAAGTGTGACTGTTTTCTTCATAGTTCATTGTTTTGGCCAAGTTTAGACTTCCTTTCTAAGTAGGATGTCCTGTACTTTGCTTGTAAGATGATTAGTATAATTAATGTATTAAATCAATATAAACTGTATCTACATAGTTGTATTCATAGCGGGTTCAATTTCATTTTACAGATGTAGACAACACAGTCACAAGACTCCTGGACGGCTGAGATCTATCAATGAAAATTACAAGCAAAGAAGAGCGGAGAATGTTTTATTTGCACTTTATAGAGGAGAATGTTTACTCAGGTTCTGTGTTTGGCGGGTCCAGAACACGGTTTCCAATATTTTGGTTTACATTTATCTGGTAATAAGGAAAAATACTGAGGCTGTATAAAACTATCGATTATTATCCATTGAAGCCCGTGACACAGTTGAGTCCATGTCTTGGGTATCTGAGTATGCAAAATTGAAAAGGGTTTTATGTTAAGGACAGGATCAATACATGTGATGAGTGTTTTCATGGGTGTCCCATGATTTCTGCTGGGACAAATTGCTGCTTACTGCTTTTGCTCTATTCTCATGGAGAATTGGCATTCCCCTTATACTTAGGGTGCATCCATACGGGCTCCAAAATCATCGCTACAAAACGCATGTGAAGCTTATGGTTTCCAATGGGTTCTTTCAGGCTACAAAACATTGCTCATGTGGATGAACCCATTGGAAACCACGAGCTTCACATACATGCCTTTTGTAGCGAGATTTTGTAGCCCGTGTGAAAGAGGCCTCATAGAGGACTACTCTGTCCATTTTAGCTAGTATGAAACAGTAGGCAGTCTGTTTGTAGTTGTATGGCATCTCTGTACAGCAATACTTCCAAGGAACAATGTGGTAACATGTCATTATTTATTTTGTTGTATTCTGTATTAACCCCTTGAGTGGCGGGTTTCCTACCACCCTGTCGTGCCCACCAGGGCAGGTTTTTTAAAATGGTCTAATCATTGAATTTCAACTAATTTTGCAGTTGCGTCTCAAGAGCCATAACTTTTTCATTTTTCCATTGACATGGCCATATGAGGGCTTGTTTTTTGTGGGACAAGTTGTGATTTTTTAAACAGAGGGGAGGAAAAAAAGAAATGGGGAAAAAAGAAAAAAAGGGGCCATGTCATTAAGGGGTTAAATAATGTATTAACTTCCTTCTCTGGGTCATTACGACGCATGGATACCACATGTGTGATTTTATTTTTGATTTTTTTTACAAAGTAAAGGGAGACAAGTGTTTTTATAATTTTTTTTTTATAATTTTTTACCTTTCCGGTTTTTTTTTTGGCCCTTTAGGGGACTTCCACAGGGACCCATCAGGACCCCTTGATCACTTTCCGGGGGTCCGATGGTGACAGCCCTTTACATGCTGCAGTGACAGCCCTTTACATGCTGCAGTCACATAGGGTTAACACAGCAGAGATCGGAGGTTTTCTCTGATCTCTGCTGTAAGAGCAGGTACCTAGCTGTCCTCTGACAGCTAAGCACCAGCTCTCCCTGCCGCAGAGACCATCGGCTTGCTTCTGACAAGCCGATGGTCTCTATGGCAACCTGTAAACAAAGCAGGAGACTTAGAAGCAGGAGATTGCCGGCAGATCGGCAATATCCTCTGCTAGTTTTTCAAAGCCCTTGCTTTGTTATCTCTGGGTCTGTGCAGGCAGAGCACACTGTCACATCTTGTGGCATTGTGCTCTGCAGCTCCCATAGTGATACATAGCCCGGAAATCTTTCGGGCTATATCACTATCGGCAGTGGAGCTCGTCCCGTAAAATTTCCGGGCGCGCCACTCAAGGGGTTAAAAGGGAATGTGGCAGAGAGACTTGACTATAAGGCAAAAGCCCATCCCCCACCTGGGCCATGTGCAAAATAAAAAACAAGGGTATACTCACCTGTCCTGAAACCTTGGGAAGCAGGTGACAGTTGTTAGCTGCAGCTTTAGAGTCTGCCCTCCTGACATCAGCGCTTCTATCCTGGGTGTCATGATGCTATGAGTTTGGCTGTCACTTGCTTTTGACGCCCAACTACCAGAAAGTCATCCCCGAATACCGGCGGCGGCTGTCAGCTGCATCCCAGGGCTCCAGAAGAGGTGAGTATACCCTCATTTTTTTTATTTTACATAGGGCCCAGCTGGGGGACAGGGTTTTGTCCTAATGATGGAACACCTTTACATCAGAAGGAACGAATGTAGAAGGAGACCACTGCCGGTCATGGTAATGTTGGTATCTGTACATACTGGATAAAACGCTCCGGATATGGTGGGTATAAGGAAGTAATCTTTTTCTATAACTGGACGCAAATTCCACATTTCAGACACGGAAAAAATCCTCTGTCTGGTAATTCATTCTAAGAGCAAACAGCTTGGCAACAAATCTTGTATTAGGGCTTATTTACATGAGCATATATCAGTCGGGTTTTCACGCCCAGCCGATATACGTTTCCATCTAAGCTGTTCCCCCCTCCCCTTCCCCTCACCGGCTCTCTGCCTCTCTCCCTCTCTCCTCCAGTCTGGCATTTGCAATGGGAGGGAACGGGGCCAGAGCTAAGCTCCGCTCTGTCCCACCCACTCCCATTGCTGGCTATTGAGAAGGGGCGGGAACTGAGCCCCTCCCCCGTCCTGCTCACTCCCATTGCAAACTGCTCGGAGGGGAGAAGAAAGGCAGAGAGCCGGTGAGTGGGAGGGAAGGGGGGAACTGCTTAGATGGAAGCGTATATCGGCCAGCTGTGAAAGCGCCGGCCGATATACGCTCATGTAAATAAGCCCTTATACTGTATATCACCTAACAAAGGATCCTGTCTTAGTCCCAAACATATGGACTTAACATAAAGAAGGACATATCTATATATCACATGTATTAAAAGTTGTGCAATACACAAATTCAATGGGCTAGTGCAGTATTTACCCTCTGATGGTCCTAGCCATCAGGGGCTTGTCCTATTTCTATTTTGCCATGAAGTCAGAGGCATGCAGGGGCATCGTTTCGCCCCATAGACCACTACAGGTATCGTATAAGGGCTCAGTGCAACTCTGTGCTTCTATAGAGCCGTATTAAGGCAGTGCGCATCTATTAAAAAAAAAAAAAAGACAAAAAACTATAAGACGTTAGTAAGCCAATCAGTGAATAATTTGCATTACTGATAAGCGTGAACCAAACAGTTTTCAGCAGTCAGAACTAAGAGCTGTAGGTTTGTGGGAGGAGTCAAGAAGGCACAGAGATGATATTTTCTATTCTTCAATTCATCCGTACTTTAGTTCCTCACACCAGTAAGCCCAAAATTTTTTTTTATATACTATGTCTACAATGCACTGTATGAAATGTGTAAGAATTTATCATGAAAATGTTACTTTTGTGGAATAAAACACTTATTTTGTAATAATTCTACTTTCCGACTTTATTTTTTACGCTGCATTTTTAACAATCTTATTAAAAACAATATCAACCGGGCGCATTGAAACGTGCATTTGAATTGGAATACATTTTTAAATGTATTTTTTTGGAAACATTAAGATTTTTGAGAAATATCAGAGCATAATGTGAACAATGTGACTCCAAATCATATAAGACGTCAAAAGTCACTATATAACTAAGGTAAAAAACTGAAAAATAGAACTAACAATACCTTCATCTATAAATGAAAAGGAAAAATTGTAAAAAAAAAAGCACTTAAAGGGAACCTGTCATCTGTTTTCACCCCATTACACCACAGTGGATTTTCAGCCACGAAACCCCAACATGCTTATACTCACTCATTCTGGATCCTTCCAGCGCTGCATCTCTGTTTATCCCACCTGGTCTGTTTACGAGCTGCAGAGACAGTCTATGAATGAAACATCACAAGCTGCTGCAACCAATCACAGACCCCAGCAGTCAACCTATGAGGGCTGTGATTTGCTGCAGCAGCCTGTAAACAGAGCTCCATCAGGGAGAACAGAGGTGCTGGAGCTCCAGGGACCCAGGGCAGGTGCGTATAGACACATTTGTTATTTTTTTAAAACAGGCAGAGTAAGAAAAAGTAATATTTTAAGTTGGAAAATACATATAAGCTTCTCACTGTTCCAGCTGCAGTCAACAGACTTGTGAATGCCACCCGCGGGTCTGTAAAGTGTGATGTAGCTCAAGATAGTTAACCCCTTAATGAGGGAGCTTTTTTGTTTATTTCTATTTTCGTCCACCCTCACCCCCCCTCCCTTTTAAAAAATTGTAACTCTTTTATTTATCCATCGACGTCGCTGTATGAGGGCTTGCTTTTTGCGCGACGAGATGTATTTTTTTAATGGTGCTATTTAGTGTACCATATCATGTACTGAAAAACTTTTTAAAAATTCTAAGCAGAGAGAAATGGAAAAAAATGAAATTCCGCCATTTTTCGTGCTTCTTGTTTCTGAGGTGCACATACTGCAACAAGAATGACATAATAGCTTTATTCTATGGGTCAGTACGATTACAACGACACCAAAGTTGTATAGTTTTTTTTGCTGTGCTACCCGTATTTTTTTTCAAAGATATTTAATTTTTTTAAATTATTTTCTGCCGCCATCTTCTGCGTGCAATAGCTTTTTTATTTTTCTGTCGACATAGTTGTACCAAGGCTCATTTTTTGCGGGACGTCCTGTAGTTTGCGTTGGTACCATTTTGGAATACATATGACTTATTGATCGCTTTTTATTGCATTTTTTCTTGGAGACAGGGTGACCAAAAAGTGCATTTCTGGCGTTCTTTATTTTTTTGGCTGATGACGTTCATCGTGCGAGGTAAAATTGTGTTATTTTGATCGATTGTACTTTTACAGATGTGGCGATACCAAATATGTATTTTTGTTGTAGGATTTTATGATACTTTTATTATAAATATGACAAAAGGGGGGTGATTTAAACTTTTATTATTTTTTTTTATACAATTAGTAAAACTTTATTGATCTTTTAACTTTTTTAGCTCCCCCAGGGGACCACAACTTAGGATGCTTTGATTGTTCTTGCAGTATGATGTGGAAATTTGGTTTTTAACCACAAAATCCAATAGTCCTCTATTGAAAGCATTTCTTTAAACTAATCTCCACCTCTTGCTGGGCACATAGTATATGCCAGTGTTAGTCCAGGCCACCATGTTATTACAGCGGTCTAGCCTAAGGCCCTTTAGTGACCACTGTAAAAACATGTATGGCTGGTCACTGAGGAATCAAAGGAAATCTGTTAGCTCCTATGAGCCCCATAAACTCCAGTTTTGAGCTCATAGGAGTTGAAGCCCTCAATACAGAGATGCTACTCTTGTACTTACCGGGCTTCGCTTTCTCGCTGTCTACTCTAAAAGCAATGGCTGCATGCAGATCGCTGTCTACATAAGCATGAGCATAGAATGACAGTATTAGTCCTCTCATGCTAAGCGTGCACGAATGTAAGGGCAGAGGGGAAACAGGGAGTAGGGTAAGTATAAGACAGGCATCCCTGGATTCAGCATTTCAGCTCCTATGAGCTCATACCTTTATTTAAGTGACTTATAGGTTGACAGATTCTCTTTAAATGAGAAACTTACTACCAGGATCATTTCTATTGTTTGTTTTTTTAATATAATCTCTTTTTATCAAGAAATGCTTAATAAAACAGACAAGTCTGAGAAGCATATCCATACAGATTATTTAAACATACAGGAAGAAACATTTTGTCACAGTTTAAAATGACCATGAATGCTCTCATAAATATTTTAATTGTATGAGGATTATGTCTTTTAAGCACATCATAAGACAATAGCGATGTCAATAACCATAAAAACAGTAACCTATAAACCAATAAAGGGGGGAAAGGCTAGGGGGTGGGGGGTGTCATCTACGCTGGTTCTTAATAGATTCTGGCCTGAAGACTTGCCATTTGGTTATTTATGGGGTATTTCCCCTGTAATTGTACGTGAAACCCTCAATGAATGATGGGGATGTGTTTGAGTTAAGCGGAAGTAGGGTAGCAGTATATTTTGCGTATTTTGTTTTCCCATTGGGTTAGGGAAGGGGGTTCATTAGTGGGATGAATAGCTTGGCTGCAGATAATAGGATTGTTGGCAGGGAGTCTTTTCTTTGTGTAAAGTTTTTAGATGGTTGCCACAGTGATACCTCCTCCGGTGCCAATTTTAATGAGGTCGAACAGATTTTGTTGATTTGGTTAAATACTTGTTTCCAATATGGAACTATCCCTGGGCAATTCCACCACTTGGTGGCCGCATCTCCAACAGCTATCAGAGGGTGTTAAATTCAGTTTGAATAGTTGATGGGGAGTTTTGTACCATCTCGTAATAAGTTTAAAAGAATTTTCTTGAATACGGATGCATCTTGAGAAACCATGAGAGTTGCTTAGGATTTTGTCTGTATTTTCTGTTTTTTAGCAGCCAACAACTAGTGGTGAAATTAAAATGTTGTCATGAAATAGTATGCTCGACACCACAAGACTACCGAGAACTCATAAGGATATTATTCAAGCGTGAAAACCATTGCCATGTGTAGTCAGCATCATGTGCTTTAGCATTTATGGCTAGCATGCAAAGATGTGGTTAGTATTAGCACTTCATACTGGGATTATAAAGTTTGCAAAATCTACAAATGACAAATCCTCATACCTAAGTCACTGCAATTAAAATCTATTCAAGAATGGCTTATTAGAAAAACCCTAACAACGGTTAGCCCTCCATTATCTTCTCTGTAGGGAGGTGAACATTAGCGGCCACCTTCTAGTTCTCAAGGCCCTTTTACATGGCGCAACGCATGCAGCGAGCGAATGATCAACAATAAATTGTCAGATTATCGCTGATTAGATTTTTCAGGTGGACGTGAAAATAATCGTTCATCTGTCACTGCATCATTTGGTATAATCGGGCATTGTATGATTTGTCAAATAGAAAGCAATGGCAGAAAGAATGATAAGAGGCTACATTCGAATGAGCAGTTAAAACTACCTAATTATTATTCAGTGTAAACGCTTGCCTAACGAATGACATACGATTGCTACCCTGTTTCCCTGAAAATAAGACATAGCATGATTTTCCAGATTTTTTGAGGATGCAAAATGATTTTTCAGGCTTTTTGAGGATGCTTGAAATATAAGCCCTACTCCAAAATTAAGCCCTGCTAACAGTTAATTAAAAAAGTCAATTTAAATAGTGTCCAGGCAGCCATACATGTAAAAAAGTTAAACCTTTTTGAACAAAATTAATATGACACTGTCTTATTTTCGGGGAAACACGGTATATCACTGCTGATTGCATGGTCAAGGTGGTAGCTAATTGGTTCCCCATTACAGGAAAGATCGCAAACTGTAACAGTTGAACTACAGATTTTACATTTCTTTTCACACAAAAGGGGCACAACTCTTAATGGATACAGTCTCTTTGATAGGGCACAATATACATAATGGTTGCACTGCACTCTAGGTGGCTCTATACACTTGAACATTCCAGAACAGTTTTAAAGATCTCTCTCTGTATGTTACTATAAGGATGCATTCAGACGACCGTATATCGGCCAGGTATTCACGCTGGCCAATATACGGCGTTTCTCTCTGCAGGGGAGGAGGCTGGAAGAGCCGGGAGCAGTGCTCTGAACTCCCGCCCCCTCTCTGCCTCCTCTCCACCCCCCTGCATTATTTTCAATGAGGAGAGGTGGAATGGGACTAATTCCCGGAACTCATTGCAAATAGTGCAGAGGGGCGGAGAGAGGATGGAGAGGAGGCAGAGGGGGCGGGCGGGAGCTCAGAGCACTGCTCCCGACTCTTCCAGCCTCCTCCCCTGGAGCAACGGGTACAACACCGCCACCCGCGCCTATCCTCACAACAATCTCTTCTCACAGCCTTGCACAAGGAATGGCGAGCTACTCCTGCCCAGACTTGCAGAGAACTTGTGGAAAGTATGCCTCGATATGTTGCCGCTGTAATACAAGCAAAAGGAGGGCTGACACGTCACTAAATAGAATAATAAAGCACTTTTACTGAAAAACATGCAGTGTCCAAATACTTTTGGCCATATAGTGTAGACTTTATGGCAGTCAACCCCCAATTACACACTGCACACCATTCTCTAGTAAATCAAAGTTGTAACTTCCACCAAGTATAAGTTTAGCATAACCTACCATGGCTCCTTCCCAGGCTGATGTCTCTCATAGACCTAGCAAACTTTCCAGAACTGAGTCCTTCCATGGTTGAAAAATGTTTAGCAACAATCCAGAATGTTGTCTTTTCCTGCTGCTAAAACCACTTCAGCTTCAGTAACGATTCCACATTAGGCCTCCTTCACATGGCTGCACTGTGCGATATCGCTGCGATTTTCTCGCAGCAATACCGCGATTTTGTAGCGCTACAAAGTCACGTGATGCTACAAAATCACGTGACTTTGTAGCATTACGTGCAATGATTTTCGTTGGGGCTTGAAATATAAGCCCTACCCCGAAAATAAGCTGTAACTAAAGGAGAGAAAAAAAAGTATACATTACCTCTTCCGCGCTGTCTCAGGTCCTGTCACTGATCTTCTTCATCATCTGGCTGGGGATTGAAAAATGCTGGAAACGCTTGCTGTGATTGGCTGACACTTAGCTAATCACAGCCAGTGCTCGAAGAATGGCTGTGATTGGTTCAATCACTGCCATTCATTGAGCACTTGCAGTGATTGGCTAAGTGTCAGCTAATCACAGCCAGCGCTTCCAGGAGGCGGGGATTTTTAAATCCCCAGCCAAAAGAGAAAAGAAGATCAGTGCCGGGACCCGGGGAGAAGATGCGGCCAGGCTGACAGCGTGGGAGAGGTGATGTATTTGGTTTTTTTTTTCTGGCAGTTAGGGCTTAGATTATAGCTTTGACAGTAGTATTTGCTACTGTCAAAGTTGCATTGCATCGTGCGATGCAATGCAACAGAAAGGAAGGCTCCATAGGGAAACATGGGCTACAAAACCTCGCGTGTCGTGGGCATATCGCCGGACCTGTGAGGTTTGTGTGTCATTTTGTAGGATGCTATAAAACATCTAATGTATGAAGGAACCCATAGGAAAGCATGGGCATTACATACATGCGATTTGTAGCAACGCTACAAAATCGCGCAACTTTGTCACCCATGTGAAGGAGGCCTTACTGTTTGCTCCCCTATACAGTATATGAGTTATATCCTGTATAAGTGAGAAATAGAGATGAGCGAACGTACTCGTCCGAGCTTGATACTCGTTCGAGTATTAGCGTGTTCGAGATGCTCGTTACTCGTGACGAGTACCACGCGATGTTCGAGTTACTTTCACTTTCATCTCTGAGACGTTAGCGCGCTTTTCTGGCCAATAAAAAGACAGGGAAGGCATTACAACTTCCCCCTGCGACGTTCAAGCCCTATACCACCCCCCTGCAGTGAGTGGCTGGCGAGATCAGGTGTCACCCGAGTATAAAAATCGGCCCCTCCCGCGGCTCGCCACAGATTTGTTCTGACATAGAGGAGGGAAAGTGCTGTTGGTGCCGGAGCTGCTATAGGGAGAGTGTTAGGAGTATTTTTGGCTTCAAGAACCCCAACGGTCCTTCTTAGGGCCACATCTAACCGTGTGCAGTACTGTGGAGGCTGCTTTTTGCAGTGTTGCACATTTTTTTTTTTTGTATATCGGCCGTGCAGAGCATTGCGCCCTGCAGTAATTATACATACTCCAGGGCCAGTAGTGGTGGTGAGGCAGGGACAGAAGACATATATTGTGAGGCAGGGACAGAAGACATATATTTATTGAATATAGGCAGTGGGCCTTTCCAAAAACATTTGGGGAAAAAAATCTATTTGGGCTGCCTGTGACTGTCCTCAGTGTACTGGGTCTGTGCTGGGTGTAGTTGTCCTCCTAATTCATACGCAGCCAGCTAAGTGTTACAGCAGGCTTGCGCAAAATTATTTCCTGGCTCTGTGTTGGCTGTTAAATCACCGCTGTATTCCAGTCCACAGTGCAACAGTCTGCAGTTATTTTACATACTCCAGGGCCAGTAGTGGTGACGCAGAGAGAGAAGACATATACAGTGTATATAGGCAGTGGGCCTTTCCAAAAACATTTGGGGAAAAAAATCTATTTGGGCTGCCTGTGACTGTCCTCAGTGTTCTGGGTCTGTGCTGGGTGTAGTTGTCCTCCTAATTCATACGCAGCCAGCTAAGTGTTACAGCAGGCTTGCGCAAAATTATTTCCTGGCGTTCCGTAAGCGAAGTCAGCCTCCAACCACAGGCTAATAAGCGGCACATTTAATTACAGCGTTCTGTTTCTGCACTACTGGTAATACACCATGCTGAGGGGTAGGGGTAGGCCTAGAGGACGTGGACACGGGCGAGGACGCGGAGGCCCAAGTCAGGGTGTGGGCACAGGCCGAGCCAGTGCGGTGGCCAGGGGTAGAGGCAGGGCCAGACCGAATAATCCACCAACTGTTTCCCAAAGCGCCCTTTTGCGCCATGCCACCCTGCAGAGGTCAACGTGCTCTACGGTGTGGCAGTTTTTCACAGAGACGCCTGACGACTGACGAACAGTGGTGTGCAACCTTTGTCGCGCCAAGATCAGCTGGGGAGCCACCACCAGCATGCGCAGGCATATGATGGCCAAGCACCCCACAAGGTGGGACGAAGGCCGTTCACCGCCTCCGGTTTGCACCACTGCCTCTCCCCCTGTGCCCCAACCTGCCACTGAGATCCAACCCCCCTCTGAGGACACAGGCAGTACCGTCTCCTGGCCTGCACCTCCGCTGTCCTCGGCCCCATCCAGCAATGTCTCTCAGCGCAGCGTCCAGACGTCGCTAGCGCCACTGTTTGAGCGCAAGCGCAAGTACGCCACCACGCACCCGCACGCTCAAGCGTTAAACGTGCACATTGCCAAATTGATCAGCCTGGAGATGCTGCCGTATAGGTTTGTGGAAACGGAGGCTTTCAAAAGCATGATGGCGGCGGCTGCCCCGCGCTACTCGGTTCCCAGTTGCCACTACTTTTCCCGATGTGCCGTCCCAGCCCTGCACGACCACGTCTACCGCAACATTGTACGCGCCCTTACCAACGCGGTTACTGCCAAGGTCCACTTAACAACAGACACGTGGACAAGCACAGGTGGGCAGGGCCACTATATCTCCCTGACGGCACATTGGGTGAATTTAGTGGAGGCTGGGACAGAGTCAGAGCCTGGGACTGCTCACGTCCTACCCACCCCCAGAATTGCGGGCCCCAGCTCGGTGGTGGTATCTGCGGCGGTGTATGCTTCCTCCACTAAACCACCCTCCTCCTCCTCCTACGCAACCTCTGTCTCGCAATCAAGATGTGTCAGCAGCAGCATGTCGCCAGCAGTCGGTGTCGCGCGGCACGGCAGCACAGCGGTGGACAAGCGTCAGCAGGCCGTGCTGAAACTACTCAGCTTAGGAGAGAAGAGTCAGACGGCCCACGAACTGCTGCAGGGTCTGACAGAGCAGACCGACCGCTGGCTTGCGCCGCTGAGCCTCCAACCGGGCATGGTCGTGTGTGACAACGGCCGTAACCTGCTGGAGGCTCTGCAGCTCGGCAGCCTCACGCACGTGCCATGCCTGGCCCATGTCTTTAATTTGGTGGTTCAGCGCTTTCTAAAAAGCTACCCACACTTGTCATACCTGCTCGGAAAGGTGCGCCGGGTCAGCGCACATTTCTGCAACTCCAAGACGGACGCTGCCACCCTGCGGACCCTGCAACATCGGTTTAATCTGCCAGTGCACCGATTGCTGTGCGACGTGCCCACACGGTGGAACTCTACGCTCCACATGTTGGCCAGGCTCTATGAGCAGCGTAGAGCTATTGTGGAATACCAACTCCAACATGGGCGGCGTAGTGGGAGTCAGCCTCCTCAATTCTTTACAGAAGAGTGGGCCTGGTTGGCAGACATCTGCCAGTTCCTTGGAAACTTTGAGGAGTCTACCCAGATGGTGAGCGGGGATGCTGCAATCATTAGCGTCACCATTCCTCTGCTATGCCTCTTGAGAAGTTCCCTGCAAACCATAAAGGCAGACGCTTTGCACTCGGAAACGGAGGCGTGGGAAGACAGTATGTCGCTGGATAGTCAGAGCACCCTCATGTCTATATCTCAGTGCGTTGAGGAGGAGGAGGAGGGGGAGGAGCATGAGGAGGAGGGGGAAGAGACAGCTTGGACCACTGCTGAGGGTACACATGCTGCTTGCCTGTCATCCTTTCAGCGTGTATGGCAGGAGGAGGAGGAGGAGGAGGAGGAGGAGGAGGATCCTGAAAGTGATCTTCCTAGTGAGGACAGCCATGTGTTGCGTACAGGTACCCTGGCACACATGGCTGACTTCATGTTAGGATGCCTTTCTCGTGACCCTCGCGTTACATGTATTCTGGCCACTACGGATTACTGGGTGTACACACTGCTCGACCCACGGTATAAGGAGAACCTTTCCACTCTCATTCCCGAAGAGGAAAGGGGTTCCAGAATGATGCTATACCACAGGGCGCTGGTGGACAAACTGATGGTAAACTTCCCATCCGACAGCGCTAGTGGCAGAAGGTGCAGTTCCGAGGGCCAGGTAGCAGGGGAGGCACAGAGATCAGGCAGCATGTACAGCGCAGGCAGGGGAACATTCTCCAAGGCCTTTGCCAGCTTTATGGCTCCCCAGCAAGACTGTGTCACCGCTCCCCAGTCACGGCTGAGTTGGCGGGAGCACTGTAAAAGGATGGTGACGGGGTACGTAGCCGATCGCACGACCGTCCTCGGTGACGCCTCTGCCCCCTACAACTACTGGGTGTCGAAGCTGGACACGTGGCCTGAACTCGCGCTGTATGCCCTGGAGGTGCTTGCTTGTCCTGTGGCTAGCGTCTTGTCAGAGAGGGTGTTTAGTGCGGCTGGGGGAATCATCACGGATAAGCGTACCCGCCTGTCAACCGACAGTGCCGACAGGCTTACACTCATCAAGATGAACAAAGCCTGGATTTCCCCAGACTTCTCTTCTCCACCAGCGGACAGCAGCGATACCTAAGCAATACGTAGGCTGCACCCGCGGATGGAAGCATCGTTCTCTATCACCATCCAAAACGGGGACCTTTTTGCTTCATCAATCTGTGTATAATATTCCTCCTCCTCCTCCTGCTCCTCCTCCTGAAACCTCACATAATCACGCCGAACGGGCAATTTTTCTTAGGCCCACAAGGCTCAGTCATTTAATTTTTGTAAACAATTTTTATATGTTTCAATGCTCATTAAAGCGTTGAAACTTTCACCTGAACCAATTTTTATTTTAACTGGGCTGCCTCCAGGCCTAGTTACCAATTAAGCCACATTAACCAAAGCAATTAATGGGTTTCACCTGCTCTCTTGGTTGGGCATGGGCAATTTTTCTGAGGTACATTAGTACTGTTGGTACACCAATTTTTGGGGGCCCTCGCCTACAGTGTAATCCAATTAATTTTTAGCCCACCTGCATTAAAGCTGACGTTATATCAGCTGTGTTGGGCACTGCAATGGGATATATTTATGTACCGCCGGTGGGTTCCAGGGAGCCACCCATGCCGTGGGTCCACACGGAGTTGTAACTGCATGTGTCCACTTCTAAAGAACCCCAGTCTGACTGGGGCATGCAGTGTGGGCCAAAGCCCACTTGCATTAAACATGACATTACCTCAGCTGTGATGGGCACTGCAATGGGATACATTAATGTACAGACGGTGGGTTCCAGGGAGCCACCCATGCTGTGGGTGCACACGGAATTCCCATTGCGGAGTTGTACCTGCCTGTGACTATTTATAAAAAACCGCAGTCTGACTGGGGCATGCAGACACCTTGACAGAATGAATAGTGTGTGGCACATAGGTTCCCCATTGCTATGCCCACGTGTGCAGCTCCTGATGGCGGTGGCACAGGATTCTATTTCTCATTGCTTCTGTACAGCATTGTGGGCTATCGCCCCACCCCTTTTAAAGAGGGTCGCTGCCTAGCCGTGCCAACCCTCTGCAGTGTGTGCCTGCGGTTCCTCCTCATGGCAGACGCACTTATAAATAGACATGAGTGTGGCGTGGCATGAGTGCAGCTGAAGGCTGCGCAGGGACAATTTGGTGTGCGCCGTGGACACTGGGTCGTGAGGGGGGGGGGGGGTTGGGCAGCATGTAACCCAGGAGAAGTGGCAGTGGAGTGTCATGCAGGCAGTGATTGTGCTTTGTTGGAGGTATTGTGGTGCTTAGCTAAGGTATGCATTGCTAATGAGGGCTTTTCAGAAGTAAAAGTTGTTGGGGGGGGGCCCACTCTTGCCGCTATTGTGGCTTAATAGTGGGACCTGGGAACTTGAGATGCAGCCCAACATGTAGCCCCTCGCCTGCCCTATCCGTTGCTGTGTCGTTCCCATCACTTTCTTGAATTGCCCAGATTTTCACAAATGGAAACCTTAGCGAGCATCGACGATATACAAAAATGCTTGGGTCGCCCATTGACTTCAATGGGGTTCGTTACTCGAAACGAACCCTCGAGCATCACGATAATTTCGTCCCGAGTAACGAGCACCCGAGCATTTTGGTGCTCGCTCATCTCTAGTGAGAAACTGATGAGGAAGCCTCTGTGTCAGGGCTTGAACCCACAATCTCTTGCATACTAGTCTAGAGCTCTCTCTGCTAGGCTATCAGGCCTTGGACAGTTCCATTGCTGAAACCTAGCCTTGTTCTGTCTCATGATAGAACTGAACAGCGCTGAGCCAACACCCATTGACTTTAATGGAGTCCATTCATTTTCCGCTCAGATACCCAGCTTTTTGGTCTAAGAGAAAACACTGCATGCAGCGCTTTTCTTCCAGTATTTTGTGCCGGATCCGCGATGGAACTTCCATCCAGAGGCTCCAACGCATATGTGAAACCACACTCAGACAAACATAGAGGCACACAGTGTTAATCTGCAAGCTGCCTATACGTTGTTTCAATCTTTTCCCAACCCCCAGACAAAGCAAGTCTTGCAAATGGTCAAACGAGCCTATGAATCCTGGCTGAGTAAGAAAGAACACATGTACACCCATCCATAATGCTATTAATACTGCCTATATCAAGTTATTGCCCAAGCCTGGTAAAGATCTTATTCAGGCATCAGTGTATCGTCCGATATCTTTAATAAACACAGATTTAAATTGATAGCAAAAATAATGGCGGAGTGGTTCGCCACCATTCTCCCACGGTTAATTACACCTATTCAAAAGACATCCAGCGGTGTCCAATATCCATAAAATACTAACTATTCTCGACTACATAAAAGTACGTCTCTTCACTCTTCTTCAGGGATTCTGACTATTGATGCTGAAAATGCCTTTGACAATGTATCATGGAGATAGTTGGTGGCAGTTTTGGACAATATGGGCTTTCGTGGATCATTTTGTATGTATCTGTGGAACTTTTTCAAATCCCCAATGGCACAGATTTACACACCAGGCTTTTTATCTTCACCCTTCCCTTTGCAAAACGGCGCACAGCAGGGATGCCCACTATCAACGCTCCTATTTAATATTGAGCCATTACTTCGTAGTCTTGAGGGTGACAGTGACATAGAAGGCATTAAAATATATCATACAGTTGTCAAATCTGCATTTTCTGCTGACGACATACTTATGGCTTTAACCCAATCGCAGAGATATTGCTAAGGTTTTTGCCTTACTGGAGTCCTTTGGAAGACTATCAGGATTTACGGTCTACCCTACTAAATGTGAATTATTAGATATAGTGGATCATTTCCGATTTATTTGCACCTTCGATGTGACCCGTTATCTGTACAATTACATTGAAATCATTTAGGCTGGAAAAATAAAAATAGCGAAACTAGAATAATGTGGTTGCATAAATGTAAACCCCCTCTTCTATTTGGGATGTTGTTGTGTTCAGAATTAGGCAATCACACTTAAACTCATGATAAATAGTAGTCAGCACACAGCTGCCATTATTTACAGGGATTCTGATTTACCCTATATAAAGTTCAGCTCTTTCAGTAGGATTTTCCTGACATTTGCATTCTTCAGCAAAAGTCATGTTCCGTAAAGAGCTTACAATGCATTAAATGAACCAAAAAATTGAGAAGGCATTACATCTACCATAGAACACAATGAAGATGTCATCAAGAAGGGGATTAAACTTAGCACAACAGTGACATTACCAAAAAAGTGCATGTCCCTCAAAAACTGATGAAAAGATAAAAAAAATTAGTCCTGGAGGCTGCCAAGAGGCCTACAGCTACATTAAAGGAGCTGCAGGAATTTCTGGCAAGTGCTGGTTGTGTAGTTCATGTGACAACAATCTCCTGTATTCTTCATATATCTGGGCTGTGGGGGGTTGGGGGAAAGTCAGAGGCCTGTTCTAACAAAGAAAAACATCCAAGCCCGGCTATGTTTTGCCAAAACCTATATCACGTCTGCCAAAAATATGTGGGAGAACTTCCCCTGGACACCGTATTTCCGTGGGCACATCTTCTGAAATGGGCATGTTTTAACTAGGCCCATTTGGCAGGAATACTCTTTCTTTCTCTCCCATTTCAGTTTCATCTGCAACTATAAAACAACCTCATTTATTTGTGTGCACCCTCCCCATATTGAGCTTGACTAAAGAGGCTTTTGAGGACCTTCGAAGCGTGCTGCTCTTTACAGACAGAAACCCTTTTGTAGCTGCATATCATATAGTTAGTTTTTGTTTTAGGTTATTTTTGTTTAATTGGAATAAAGAGTTGTACTTCATAATCCCTACTTGAATTCTTTTATAAACTACCTTGGATACTACCGTGTTCCCCAAAAAGAAGACACTGTCTTATATTAATTTTTGCCCCAAAAAGGGCATGGTGTCTTATTTTTGGGAAGGAGGGCTTATACTTACCTGGTCCACAGCGTCCCGATGCCTCACGATGGTCTTTGGCTGCACTGCAGTAAACTTCGTCCTCCTCGTCTCACAGCTGAGTTTCTTCCTGGTGAATGAGCTTTGAATACCCCGACTCCAGCAAAGCGAGTGCTGTGATTGGCTAATCGAGCGCCAGCAGCCAATCACAGCCGATTGCCTGCTGGCGCTCGAATAGCCAATCACAGCGCTCACTTTGCTGGAGGTGGGGTATTCAAAGCCCCGTCACCAGCAGAAGCTGAGATAGCAGACAGAGAGGATTCAGCAGTTTGCCGCAGCGCCACCGCGGACCAGGTGAGTATTAATTATTTGGGGGGGGTGGGGGCATGTTAGCTAGGTACTATTTTCGGGGAAGGCTTTATATTTCAAGCCTCCCCCGAAAACCTAGTAGGTCTTACTATCGTGGTAGGACATATTTTTGGGGAAACACTGTAAGAATTGGTCCATTTTCATAATGGACTCCTCTATGAAGAAAGTGAAGCAAACTTTTAATTTCCTTTTATCTGTCCACCAAGAGCATGGGGATGTTATTTTCTTTTGTTTTCTGCTTTATACAACTGAGGTATCTGCTATATGCTGTGGTCTTTACCTGTGGCACTCTCCCTGCGTTCTGAAGTTGTTTTCAGGGATTTGGTGCTTTGGACACACCACCATATTTAAAATGCCCCTGGTCCAGTGATCAAGGTATAACTTTTTAGCTATAATTCCAAAAGGTGTAATTGGCGCAAAGCCAATACTGCGCATCATCAAAAGAACACCACAGCCACAGTGAAGATGTTGAAGGCATCAGTATGCTTTGTGGCTGTTTTTCTGTTGGAACTGAGGTTTTAGTCACGCTGGAGGGAATTATTAACAGTCCCAAATATCGGTCCTTCAGGCATCTGCTAAAAAGGTAAAGATGAGAAAGAATTTCCACTTTTGGCATGACAATGAGCCAAAGCAAAGATCTAAATAAATGGCTTTGCCTGAAAAAGATCAGTGTTGTGGAATGGCCCAACCAGAGCCAAGACCTGAATCCCATTGAAAATCTGAGGGCGCTACACACGAGATGGCCTAGCAATCTGACAGATTTGCGGCGCTTTTGCAAGGAAGAGTGGGCAAAGATTGCCAAGTCAAGATGTGCCATGCTGAAAGACAACTACCCAAAAAGATTGAATACTGTCAGAAAGTCAAAAGATACATCAATAAACTATTAGTTTTAAGGTGTGCATATTTATGCAACAACATTATTTTAATTTGTATTTTTTTTTTCCAGTTTTTCCACCCTGAGGGTGCGGGCAGACGAGCGTAGGCGTATTTACGTTTACACGAGCGCAACGTATAATCGCCCAAGCGATCGTTTTTCACCAATCACGACCAGAGCTAGAAAGCGTATTTTCGTTTGTTCCTACTTTGCAAACCGTCTTTTCGGCGATCGAATATGCGTTGGCGCGTATTTCGGTCGCATATGTTCCGTTTTTTTTTCGAATTGCCGTTTTTACGCGCCGTAAAATCGCCCATGTGAACGAATACATTCGAAACCATTGCTTCAGATGGTCACGTATATACGTTTGGTCGCAAAAACGCGCCGTTTATGCGCTCGTCTGCCCGCACCCTAAAGATTTAAATTTGTTTTTCAATGGAATTGTACAGATATGGGTCACACGGAAGGTGGAAATAAATCTAAAAATGATTCATCTCTATCGGAATGACAAATAGATGGCATTTTAATAGGGGTGTATACACATTTTATATCCACTGTATCTCTCCCAGGTCAAGTCTACGCAGCTTTACTACCTTTGACACACCTGTTATTGTAGTCAAAGCCTCAATTAGCTACCTAGGTACAGTATCGATCCAATTACCCTCCTTTTATATATAAAATGTTAGGGGAACATCACAGTTGGAATATTCTTTTTTGGGAAGGTGCCATCTAATAAAGAGGCTTAGTTTATCAAAAACTCTCTATCCACTCCAAACTATCCTCCTATTTTTGAAGCATGAGAACCTTAATAAATTCTGAACAGCTTTTGTTTTGTTTTACGCTTGAGACATTGTACTGGATGGATCTTCACTTGTATGGAAACGATTTTGTAAAGTTATAATCCGACTATTTACATATTTGGTGTAACGGTTTATTCATTCAATGCTTATTGTGGGAGTTTTTGTATTTTAAGAAAGCAAATCTAAAAAAAAGATTTATGCATTGAACTCCATAATTATTATGTGTGCAGCAAGCTCCAAAGTTATCCCCAATGACAGCTTCACACAGCCAGAATGTTAGAATTCAATTCTATGGCTCTTTAGCTGATATCTGAGTGGACTTTAAAAACCCAGAAACACTCAAGGCTGCCTGTCCACGTGCCGTGGACAAGAGGCCTAACTTGGATTGGTAAGGAAATTAGTGTATGGCTTAACAGAAATAGAATATTTGTTTTTAATTACTGAAACATTACTTGAATATTGCTACATAAAGTTCTATAATATTGTTGGAGTAGCAGGCACTCGCTAACGTAGAACATAATTACAATATTGAGAGTTTGCCCACCATACAACTTTGGAACTCCCACAGTCCTCTGAAGCTTCACACAGATATGCAGTACAACTACATTTAAAAATTTCCAATAAAACTTTACTTTTAATAAGTATTGTAAAAACTACAACATTTTTATAATGTATAATAAACTGATTTCAGTCAAAACAAGGAATATTATTATGTTAAGGTGGCACAAAGGTGGCTCTATTACCTTGTGGGTCACCTGACCAGGTGCACTAAGAGGGCATTATTACTTTGAGGGTGTACAAACAGACAATGATTTCCTGTGTGGTGGCACAATGGAGGCATTAGTATTTTGTGGTGGGCTCAGTGGGGAGATTATTACTGTACTGGCACACTATTACTTTGTAGGGCACAAAATAAGGCTATTATATTATTATGGCACGGGTGGGGCACTATTACATTATGGGGGCTAAAAGGAGACACTATTACATTTTGTGGGTGCTATTACATTATGGGGGCACAATGGGAGCACTATTAGATTATGTAGACAAAATGGAAAACTACAGTAGTAGCTTATGGGGGCACAGAGGATGCATTACAACACAATGGGATATAAGGGCGTACTATTACCTTATGGGGCACAGAGGGGGCACTATTACCTTGTGGAGCAGCACAAGGGTGGCACTATTGAGTTATGGGTGCACAATGCGGGTGCTATTACTTTATGGGGACACTAGACCAGGAGCAATAAAAAGGCATTATCAGTTTGAGGGAGCAGAAAAGTTGAATTTTTACTTTTTTGGGGCACAAAGGATCCATTATTATGTTGTAGTGGGGTCATTCCGTGTCAGTTCAACCAACACTCCCGGTCGACCATCTCAGATTTCAATGAAACTTTGCACAAAGATAGACCCTGACTAGAGATGAGCGAACGTACTCGTAATGAGTACTTACGCACCCGAGTACCGCCATTTTCGAGTACTTCAGTACTCGCGCGTAAAGATTCGGGGGGCGCCGGGGGGCGGGGAGAGGCGCGGCGGTGCGGGGGGTAGCAGTGGGGAACAGGGGGGAGCCCTCTCTCTCTCCCTCTCCCCCCCACTCCCCGCCGCAACCCCCCGCGCCGCCACGGCGCCCCCCGAATTTTTTCGCCCGAGTACGGAAGTACTCGAAAATCGCGGTATTCGGGCGAAAAAGGGGCGGGGCCGAGCACGTTCGCTCATCTCTAACCCTGACCCTAAACTAAGATAGCCAGAATATTAGGCTTCAAAGTGCTTTGGTTCACGAGCTACAGGTCTTAATCTAGGGGGTTGTCATGTGATTACAGCGCGCAACCTGAAAAAAGTGGCGATTTCGATCCATTGCCAAGCCAGTTCTAATGACTCTAGAGCAATGAAACTTCACACACTAGGAGAACTTTTGGTGCTGAATCCAGCTAAGCTACTCAGACTGCCACTCTTATCATCATTCTGCCACCATTGCATGTCAAAGTAGCTGAAAAATTCTATCGCGCAAAATAAAACTCATATTTTAAGCAGTAATAACTCATAATCAATGCAATCCAACTCAGCTATGAATTTATCAATGTGTACTCCATAGAAATGTTTCTCATTATTCACATTATGGACCCAAAAGGATGCATAGCTCTTAAGATACAATGAGTCAAAAATAGCAAAAAACCCTTTTTTGCTAATTTTTCCCTTTTTCAAAGGCGAAAATCGGAATGTACCGTACTCCATTTTTTTTTTTTCATTTTTGTTCTATTTGGAAGAGAATTTTTTGCTCTACAAGATTCAATGTTTTTCATTTTGTTCCCAGACCTTCTAGATGGGAAAATATCGATGCCTGTGAAGGTCCTATGCACTCGCGGAGGTGAAATTTATTTGTGTAATAAATAACATTTACAACTAAATAACATTTATAACTAGTTATTTATTACACAAATGCTAGCCTTAGATAATCTTAGTATCCAACATGGATAGAGTGCTAAATAAGCCCAGTGATCACTGTAATATACCACAATCATTATGCAACACTCAATGATATTCTGACCATCTTAAACCAAAGCTTGTGGCTCACCTGAACCCGCCATGCAATTTTTGATCACATAACTAGTTATTTATTACACAAATGCTAGCCTTAGATAATCTTAGTATCCAATATGGATAGAGTGCTAAATAAGCCCAGTGATCACTGTAATAGACCACAATCATTATGCAACACTCAATGATATTCTGACCATCTTAGGCCAAAGCTTGTGGCTCACCTGAACTCACCATGCAATTTTTGATCACATAAGTTTCTTGAGCACAAAAAGTTGTCTCATTCCAAAAATAATTTACCTTCCCATGATTTCTAAACTAATTATACATCCATGCAAAACTTACACTTATTTTATTATTTGACCTCCGCGAGCCAGATTAATGCGATTCTCCGCGGTCAGCCTGTCAGTTAGGCTGACTGCGGATATCCATCTGCCGGCTCCTGCTCCCGGGCGGCGGCTCACCCGTGGACAGGCAGCCTTAGGCTGAGGTCACACGGGGCGGAATCCCGCCGGAAATCTCGAGGTTTGGCCGCAGCAAAAACCGCGAGATTTCTGCCGGGAGAAGCGCCGCGGAAAAACCCGCGGCGGCTTTGAAGCGGCCCGGCCACTCGTTCTTCCGCTGCGGCCACGCTCTCCTCTATGGGAATGAAAAAAAATAAAAATAGACATGCTGCCTATTGTAAAGCCGCGGCTGCGGTGACCGCAGCCGCGGTTCCTGCCTGACTTACCGCAGCAGATTGGCCATCCCGTGTGGACGAGATTTCTGAGAAATCTCGTCCATATGGCTGGCTAAACCTGAGATTAGCGGCCGCAGGCGGATTTGCCGCAGCGAAATTCCGTGCGGAATTTCCACGGCAAATCCGCCCTGTGTGAACCCAGCCTTACTCTATCATTAGTGCAGTCTCATTCTTGGCAGATGGCCAGAAGACACTCGAGCTTTGTATCTAACTGAAAGGAAAGTGAAAGTAGAAACTTCATCCCTCCCAGTTTAGACTGCAGTGATCGAACAGGTAAGGCACTGGTTTTTGTACTTTATGCAGCATGTCCGGACCCATACGGCTGGGATCATTAGCCTTTATATGCCTTCGATATACAGCGCAAGGAGGGATGTAAATATTTAGAAGGAAGTATAGTTAAGAGGGAATGCTTCATTTAATGTAGCACTACAGATACTATAGAAGATGGATAGATAGGTAGTGTGTGTGTATTATATATGTATATACACACACACACAAACACAAACACAATAAAACCTCTACTAATGTTGGTAATCCGTCCGAAAGCAATCAGCTTTACCTGAAACCGTTGCTACTCGAGGTAATTATTTCCATAGGAATCAATGTAAATCTAATTAATTTATTCTAGACATTGCAAAAAAACACACCAGACCACATTTAATGGAGAATGAATGTGGTCCTTAATACCAAAAACAATAATTAATAAATATAAAAGACTACTGTAAAGAATAAATGAACATTTAACAGGTTATTGAACATGTTACTGTGTGATATCTGTGGTGTTACATAGGACTGCAGGTGACATCTGCTGTACTACAGTACATCATCTGTCCTCAGCGTTGTCACTGTGTTCTCTGTGCTGTTACATAGGACTGCAGATGACATCATTATCTGTCCTCAGCATTATCACTGTGTTCTCTGTGGTGTTACATAGGACTGCAGGTCACATCTACTACATCATCTGTCCTCAGCATTATCACTGTTTTCTCTGTACTGTTACATAGGGCTGTAGGTGACATCTGCTGTACTACAATACATCATCTGTCCTTAGCGTTATCACTGTGTTCTCTGTGGTGTTACATAGGGCTGCAGGTAACATCTGCTGTACTACAGTACATCATCTGTCCTCAGCGTTATCAGTGTTTTCTGTGGTGTTATATAGGACTGCAGGTGACTTTATTATCTGTCCTTAGCGTTATCACTGTGTTCTCTGTGCTGTTACATTGGAGTTCAATTGTACAGTACTGTTCTAGTGTATTACCTGTCGCCGATGATGGAGAAGGGTGGGTTGCATTAGTAGCAGGAGGAGGAGATACCGAACAGGAGATCACGTGGGTTCAGCAGCAAGGTCAAGTGGGCCGGCATGCGCCGGTGTTATTAGAGGCAGCCAATGTTACAAAAAAAAATGGCCTTACTCGAAAACAGCCCTAGTAGATGTCAATGCTAGTAGAGGTTTTAGTGTTTATATATACCCTGTTTCCCTGAAAATAAGACGCACTCTGAAAATGCTTTTTCAGTATTTTTGAGGATGCTTGAAGTATAAGCCCTACATAAAAATTGAGCCCTATTTACAGTTATTAAAAAAGAACAATATAAATAGTGTCCAGGCAGCTGTACATGTAAAAAAGTACAATCTATTGGAGCAAAAATTAATATAAGACACTGTCTTATTTTCGGGGAAACATGATATCTGTATGTATATATATATATATATATATATATATATATATATTATATTAGCGGAGCATTACACAGAATGAGCTGCAGAGTGT
This sequence comes from Eleutherodactylus coqui, assembly GCF_035609145.1. Lineage (NCBI taxonomy): Eukaryota > Metazoa > Chordata > Amphibia > Anura > Eleutherodactylidae > Eleutherodactylus > Eleutherodactylus coqui. The sequence goes on from NC_089841.1 coordinate 219,380,779, forward strand.
GCTAGTTAGGCATTCTAATACCTGCAATAGGGAAAGAAAGGGTTAATACCCTAGTTGTAGCAAGAGCTAGCTACAAAAGAGGCAGCTGTGTAGGAAGAGAAGAGAGAGCACCAGTGCAGCAGAGCTGAGGGATGATTACAAATACAAGGGCGCTTGTTAAAAAGTACACTTTATTATAAGGGTTCACGTCCATAAGCTTGTTTTCGTCGTGTATTACGGCTGCAATATACGGCCGCGTGACACGCGGTAAATGGAGTCAATGAAAGTAAATAGACTCCATTTACATGAGCGTGTAAACACTGCTTGTAGATACGCGCAAGAAATAGATCGCAGCACGCTCTCTTTCTCGGCCTATTCTTTTCTATGGGCAGCATATGCAATGCTGTCCATGCACAATATATTGCATACGTGCGGCGATTCATGTACAACCCCGCTATGAAACAGAGTGGGGAATTAAAAAAAAAAGGCAGTCACACTGCGCATGACCATGTGCGTGAGATACGCAGTTATGCGCAGTACACAGGCTGACCATACAAGGCATACCTAAAATTTCAGATGGCATTTCGGAATAAGCTGCCATGTGTGTATATGACTAGTATTTCCAGCTACGACTTGCATATGGAATTTTCAACAGTTTTCCACTCTGCAAGCTCTATATCTATACCATTTAAGCTCTATACCATTTATACGGGATGACGATCGTTTGGATTTTCCGTCGATCCAGCAGGAATACTCAACGATTATCGTTCAGTTATTGAATGCCCCGACTGAACAACGAACAAGAATTGGTTCATTTCTCATTCGTTGTTCATTTTCTGCATACAGAAAACTGAAGAATGGATTGACCCGTGTAAACAGGCAGTCGGTCACTCATGAACGACTGCCTGCTTACTGTGAATGGAGACGGGCGGCCACAACGATCCCCGGCCCTCTCTGCCATTATTCATTGGTAGTGGTAGTGGATTGTCCAGTATAAAAGCACCCTAATTGTCACTTTTCCTTGAGCTGGTGGGTGGAGACCAGCTTTGTTTAGTGGCTAAGGTTGTATGCAGTAAATTACATATAAGTAAGATGTATTCTGGTAATGTTGGAAATATTAAGTGATGCTTACAGATATTAAAGTTAAATATTTTCTGATATAGAAGGTGAAAATGATCCCGAAGACAGTCACACATACGCAGTTCTTGTAATGGGGTCAGTTGAGCCAAGGGTAATTTTATATTGCTGAAATGTAATCTGAAATCTTGTGACTCAGTAGGCATCATGATGTGTAAGGAGATCTCAGATGCATGAATCAATGCATTATATGATGAGATGTTCCTACCTTTTCAGTTTCAGTATTATGGCATACATAGTTTCAGACTCAAAGTGCCTATGGTATTTTCCTGGTATAGTCAATAAATTGATATTGAGAAAGTTAGTTAATTTAACACTGTCACTTAGAGACTGTCTATCACAAGTATATTATCATGCTGTGTAAAGAGGTTGTCCCATCACAGAGAACCATCAATACGGTAGATGCTGGTCTACGAAGAGTCATATGCCTGATCAATTCCACTGAGGCAACTGTGTGCAAACTGCATGGTAGGATATCAAAGTACTGTATATAGCCGGGTACATGAAAATGGTAATATTACCTTTTCTTCTCTGGACAATTATTCTTCCAGTCCTCTGCAGTCCAATCCCTGTACAATATTTTCTCTGATGAAGTCCCCTTCAGACTGTTTGGGACATCTGGAAGAATGATTATCCGGAGAAGATAAGGTGAGTGCTACCACGATGTTATGCCAACAGTAAAGCATCTTATTTATGAGTTGGGTTGTATTTCACCCAAGGGAGTGGGTCCACTAATAATTTTGCCTAAGTACACTGCCGTGAATAAAAAATGGTATCTAAACACCCTCCAAATACAACTTCTCCCAACCATCCAGGAGCAATCTGATAATGAACAATGCTTTTCCAGCATGATGGAGCACCATGTCATAAGGCAAAAGTGATAACTAAGTGGCTCAGTGAACAAAACATTGAAATGTTGGGTCCATGACAAGGAAACTCCCCAGATCTCAATCCGATTGGGAACTTGTGGTCTATACTCAAATAGCAGATGGACAAGCAAAAACACAGAAATTGTGATAAACTCCAAGCACTGATTAGGCAAGAATGGGTTGTCACTGGAATTCTCCCTTTGGTGTCAACACATGTTTGGGCGATTTCCTGTAATGCTGTGCTCTAGGCATAACACGGTAGTAGAGCAATTCTATCAATTATTATAAGTGATCCTTTAATGAGAAAGAAGCTCACTGAGTATCCAAATGTAATTAGTTATCAAGCAGTTATCAAGCAGGGATTAAGAGTCCCTAATGAAGTAGACCAATTCTAGAATCCAGGAAAACTAGACATTTTCTCCAACGTTTTGGGATTTTGTGTCTACTTTTTGCTTTCTATAAGCATGGTGTATCAATAAATTTAGAATCGTTTGGCTAAGTTCACACTAGTGCTTTTTAGTTTCTGCCTGGCTGTTCTGTCATAGGAGCAGCTAAACAGAAAGAAAACGCTTTGTTTTTTGGGCACATAGACATGAATTGAAACTCCAGACCTTCAGTTTCAATCCGTTTGTCTATTTTCTGTTTTTTAGGGCTCCTACGCACTTGTGTTTTTTTTAACGCTGTGTCAACGCAGTTTTTTTTAACGCGAATGTCAATAGGACTTTCTAATGGTAAAATCGCATCGCACAAAAATCACAAAGCACAAAGTTGCGATGCGTTTTTAACATTACAAAAGTCCCATTGATGCTCACGTTAAAAAAATCACAAGTTTCGTTTCCAGTTTAGAAAAGCAAAACCAAAACGTATTGAAACACTTCAATTTTTTAACATTGTTTTCAATGGAAAATAGATGCAAACGGAAAGCGATAAATTTGCTTCCGTTTTACTTTTGTTTTCTTTACATTTAGCTGCTCCCAAAATGGAACAGCTAGATGGACACAACGCTAGTGTCAACGGGCCCTTGTTGAAGGTGCGGCATGAATGGGTTCTATGAACTGCGTAGTGCGCGTGCGAATATAGTCTTATGAATCCGGCCTAACAAAAGTTAAATGCCAAATACTAAATTCAAATTCTCAAGACTGAAGCCTCACTAGTCATTCTTGGGGTTATTGAATATCTTAGCAATTTTCTTCTTAGCAGATTATGCTTTGCTTTCTCAAGAATTGTGACTGTAACAAAAGCTTTAAAGCAGAGACTAAACATTTCAATGGAATTTCCCTCTATTGTTTCCTAGTATTGATTGGAATGCAACATGCTGGTTCCTTCTTTTCTGCAGAATTGAGGTCTGCAGACGTGAGGTCTGCATGCACATCGGATAGTTGGCTAGATACGCAGAAATTAGCCAACTTTTCTCCAAGTATGGAAGCCTTTCTAGTGAGCCCTCTTTAAAGGGGTTTTCCAATTACCTAGAATTGCTCCACAACCACTCTGTACTTCCTGGTAGCTGCAGAACCGGGACGTGTGACTCCTGCAGCTAATCACTGACCACAGCAATGACCTTCTATAACCACTAATTGCCTGCAGCAGTCACATGTCCTCGTTAGCAACAGAGTGGCTTTGGAGCAATTTTGAGTAATAGGAAAACCCCATTAATAATATTCCTCTTTTTGCACTTAAGCTATACAAAAGTATTCGCCCATTCTAGCTGCCTCATCTTATTCTATGTTTGCCACTATGAATCATGTGACATTTAAATAAAATAGAACATTAGATAAAAGGATCATGAATAATCATAAATCAGAGGTTCTGCATTATTACTGCATTATTATTTATTTAAAAGGGTTGTCCCACTATTGATCACCCATCTTCAGGATAGGTCATCAACAGCAGATCGGCGGGGTTCCACGGGGCAGACAGCTCTGTACAAATGCATAGTGGCCTTGGCTGCTATTGCATGCTGAGTCCAAATCACTTCAATGGGACTCTGTGTGTAATATCAGCCAGGGCCACTGCACAGTGTACAGAGTTATCTGCTTCTGGCAGCAAAGACAGCACCCTACTGTGAGTGACGCTGTGGGGATCAGTTGATTTGTGAAGATCCTTATTTGACCTCCTTTAAGGCACACTGAGTTTTTTGTATGGCATGCTCCAGCACACTACTTATATACTACATTTACTTAGAGTCCAACGAAGTTTGTATGGCCGTACAATGAATTATGCCTCCATGTCATATAGGTTCAGTGCACTGGGCTCTGCCGTGTGCCCGAGCCCTAAAAGAATATTTGCCAATCACCATTACAATCATGATGTAAAGTGTAAGAAGCATCTAAGAGACGCCTCCATCATAGTGAAGTGGCAGACCTTAATTTACCTAATTCAAAAAAACGTGTAAGACGAAGATTGGTGTTTAATCCTAACAAAATATCTTTGTGTGTAAATAGGCATCTCTGGCCGGTCTTACAGATACTGAAAGGTGTGCATTAACCCAACTTTCATCTTATCCTACCTATATCAACAGATTGGAGCTGCATATGTCTACTGATGTTTGTGGGTCCAGAAAAATCATGTTGTACATCCTGCTTTTTCTGTTTTTGTATTTCAACATAAACCTAGGTAAGTGACCTTTTGATTAAAGGGGTTGTCTCGCGGCAGCAAGTGGGGTTAAGCACTTCTGTATGGCCATATTAATGCACTTTGTAATATACATCGTGCATTAAATATGAGCCATACAGAAGTTATTCACTTACCTTCCCTGCGCTGGCGTCCCCGTCTCAATGGCTCCATCTAACTTCAGCGTCTAATCGCCCGATTAGACGCGCTTGCGCAGAAGGGTCTTCTGCCTTCAGCTCGGTCCGGCAGCAGCGGCGTTCTGGCTCCGCCCCCTTGTACGCGTCATCGCGTACCTCCGCCCCGTCATGTGTGCCGATTCCAGCCAATCAGGAGGCTGGAATCGGCACACGTGACGGGGCGGACGGGGTGAGCAATTAGAGAACCACACCTCCAACCTTCTCCCAGGCATGACTAATCCAGCATGCATCCATGCAGGAAAGAGAGACAGCACCTAGCAGTCTCTGCACATGGTGCATTAACCCTTGTCCTACATAACAAAGTGAGAGGTCTTGCCATACGTTGAGGCCACCATGCTACGACGCTGTCGCGACTGACAAGCCGCGACACCTAGAAGTCACCTATGAGTGCTGTTGTAGGATGCGTTCACACATGCAGTTTTAGTTTACATTTTTAATGCAGTTTCTAAGGGCAAAAGCAGTAATGGATCGAAAAAAGAGAAGTTGTAATCCGTCCTTTAATCTTTCTCTGCTTTTCTGATCTTTACTTGGTTTTGACTTAAACTGCATCAATAAAACTGAACAAAAGCTGTGCCAATCCTGAGACCGGGGGTCCCATGTTCCCCTCTTCGGATCACTGTGAGGATGCTTCTTCCACCCGCAGTGCTGTCACATTGAATGGAGAGAATGGCCGAGCATGCGCGGCTGCTGCTTCATTCCTTCCAAGGGGGCGAACGGGAATTGCTGATCGCTAGTACTCGGCTATCTCCGTCAGTCCACTTGAAAGTGAATGGAGTGGCACCATGCATGAGCAGTCATTACTCCATTCAATCACCTCCTCATTGCAGGGGGTGCAGTTAACCCGCAGTGAGGAGGGACACGGGATGGGTGGGGGTGAGACCCGTCCGCTCATAAAGTTATCATAAAATCTAAAGTGGATATGGGATAACTTTAGATTTTGGGATAACCTCTTTAAGACTTGCCTTTGCAACAACATGCAGTCTTTTGGTAGAGTGTGGAAATATCAACATGCTTGAATACATTTTTTACATAAGACACTTCTAAAAATGGAAAAGTGTGTGAGCGGAAGTTAAAAGGGTTTCGTATGGAAATACTTTTATGAAAATGTCAAAATAGTGTGACCTGTGGGGTCTGGATGCTGTGACTACCAAAGGTGTTGGGAACAATGATTCAATGGAAACATGGCTGTAGATGAATGATCACTTCCCTATTATAATATGAGGGCTTTACTGCCATTATTCATTTCAATGAACACTCAGTGAGCATGTCTGCCCTTACATCTGCGCTGGGGGTTCCGTTTTCCTGCCCCAATCAGGAAGCAGAAAAGGGGAATCCCCTTGCCGAATGGATCCATCGTATGACGGAACTGAACAGTGCCGAACGGACCCCATGGACTATAAGAGGGTCCGTTCGGTTCACACTCAGCTGCCCCGCATTTTACTGGAAGAAAAAGTGCTGCATTTCTATTTCTTCCATTATTTTGTGCCGGGTCTGCGACAAAAACGTAGATGTGTAGGCAGCCTAATATACGCTATACACATACTTCCAAGATGAATACTGCACAGGTATCTGGTTCTGGATGGCAAATAAGCTTGGTTCATGTTTTGTGGCATCTGATATGCTTTGTGACTTGATTTGAGAACAACATAATTAATGTAGACTGCTATATACGGTACTACGAGAATAAAAATATATATTTTTTTTTACCGCTTTAGCATTATTCATAGTCACAGCTCCACAACTGACTTACACTGCAAGATATGGGGACACTGTACACATGATATGCAATTTTCCAGTTCCAAAAGAAGATGAGATAAATAAACTTAAAGTATCCTGGACACATGTTCAAACAAAGGACCAAGAAGCAAGACAAGTAATAATGTTTAACAATGGGATAGAAGATGTTTTAAGCCAGGAGAACATGTATAAAGGAAGAGCCCGTTTGGTGAGCCAAGAGCTGAAAAATGGTATGGCCATTCTGCAAATTGAAGAAGTGAAGCTGACGGATGCAGGAACATATGTATGTGTTTTACAACTGGAAGGATCTGATTACCAGGAGATGACACTTAATGTCCAAGGTTAGTTGTCTGTTAGATGGTCTTGCTGATTTCTTCCAGACTTTGACTTATTCTAATCAGAAAGATGGAAATATACCTCTACAGTGCCATTTATTGCATGGCAGCATTCCTTCAATTCAAAGTGACCTTATAAATAAAGGTCTACAATGATTGGGATTTTTAAACCAAGCCAGAAACCATGCATATACAGATTGTTTCAGGGTACTTGCCCCGCATCAGTGTGCAGTAGGTCTCTGCGTAAGTCTGTGAGCGGCCTATAATGTAGGTCAGAAGTGGTGTCGTGTTTCCTTAAGGTGAGCACCCAAAAAGTGTTTGGGGACACCTAGGGGGTGAGTGGATATGGGGATGATATAGTATCTCCCTAAGGAGAGCACCCAGAATGGGTGTGGGGACACCTAAAAGCTAAGTAAGGAGACTTATAAGGCAATGCTCCTCTGGGGAATTTATGCAAATCAAAAAGATGGAAAAATACCTCTATAGCGCCATCTATTGGATGGCAGCATTCCTTCAATTCAAAGTGACCTTATAAAAAAGGTCTACAGTGATTGGGATTTTTAACCCCTTCCCGCTCCAGGACGTACATTTACGTTCTGGACTGTCGGGGTATGTATGCAAAGAGGTCGCGGGGGAGCCTTGTAGGTGTCATGGCAGCCGGGGGCCTTCTGAAAGGCCCCAGGGCTGCCTTGGGAGACTGCCTATCAAGCCACCCCCATGGGGTGGCTTGATAGACTGCCTGTCAGAATGAGGTATGACGTAATGCTATAGCATTACATCATACTGCAGGAGCGAACAAAGCATTGCATGTTGTAGTCCCCCAGGGGGACTTAAAAGTAAAGTTAAAAAAAGTTCAATAAAGTTTAATTGTAAAAAAAAAAAAAGTAATAAAAGTTTAAATCACCTACCCCCCCTTTTGCCATATCTGCAATTATAAAATCCAAATCATAAAATAAAAAAAAACATGTTTGGTATTGCCGCCTCCGTAAGAGTCCGATCTATCAAAGTAGTGCATTATTTACCCCGCACGGTGAATGTCGTCCGAAAAAAAAAAATTAAGAATGCCAGAAATGCACTTTTTCAGTTACCCTGTCTTCCAGAAAAAATGCAATAAAAAGCGATCAAAAAGTCATATGTATTCCGAATTAGTACTAACAGAAAATACAAGACATCCTGCAAAAATGAGCCATCGCTCAACTAAGTTAACAGAAAAATTAAAAAAAAAGTTATTGCGCGCACAAGATGACGGCAGAAAATAATTGAAAAAAAATTAATGTCTTTAAAAAAAATAAAAAATAGTATAGTAAAAAAAAACTATACAACTTTGGTATCGTAGTAATCGTACTGACCCATAGAGTAAAGTTATCATGTCGTTTTTGTTGCAGTTTGTGCGCCGTAGAAACAGGACGCACTGAAAGATGGCGGAATGTCGTTGTTTTTCATTTTACTCCACTTAGAATTTTTTAAAAGTTTTCCAGTACATTATATGGTACATTAAATAGCACCATTGAAAAATACAACTTGCTCCGCAAAAGACAAGCCCTCATACAGCGACGTCGATGAATAAATAAAGGATTTATGATTTTTTTTAAAGGGGGGGGGTGATGGAAAAAAAAAAGGGCTGCGTCATTGAGGGGTTAAACCAAGCCAGAAACCATGCATATACAGACTGTTTCGGGGTGTTTGCTGCGATTTGTTTTCCGGACTAGAAGGTCCACAAAACAAATCCGCATGCTTTAATTAAGCTGTGAATGCCCATGTCTCCCTATGGGCTGCTTGAAGTGTGGATTGTCTGTGGGGGGGCCCCGGGCGGGTTCCGCAATTCAAATTTTCCCATGGAAATTGGGCCTTAATAAATTAAAACTCAATATTTTTTAGAATTTCTGCTTATTCGTTGTTTTTTTTAAATTTGGCAGTACTATGTAATTAAAAATTAAAGAAAAGTATTGTCCTTCTGAAGCAGTCAGCACAAAGCTCTAAATCTCGTGAACGGAAAGGGAAACTATTGTCGGATTTCTACTGCTACAAGAATAGCTTATCTGCATTTTCATTTTTCCATGACTTGAGCAGTAGAAGGCCCTGCTTATGGGATAAACAGAAAAGAGCAATTCTAAAATGTCACTTTCATTTTTTTATATCATTCACTGCATAGAATAAATAACACATTCATTGTAAAGTCGGGGTTGTTAGAACTGCAGTAAAAGCAGTGATATGTATGCTCTTATTTTTTACATAATAAAGGATTTTTAATAGGTTAAACTTTGTGGGTTTTTTCCCCCCTTTTTTATAATATTTTTCTTACATTTTAACATTAGGGTACTTGATATAACACTGTAAAACTTCTGCATTGCAGTATATTATGCTTGCCAGTGTAATGCTGGCAGGCATTATATTAGAGTACAAGCAGAAACACATGGCAACACATTCAATATGTGAATAAAATTGCATAACTCTTGTATATACAAATCGCATTAAACAGTCTAAGGCACATATTTTGATCAAAACACGTGGGCCCATCCACCACGTTCATGTGACCATGTTTTTGGTCCTAACATATACTTCTCTGAGCCTTCAATTAATTCAGGGTAGTGTGATGCCAGGCTATATGATCTAATTGAAATGATTTGAGGAAGATAGGTTTCCCACGTTTACCAGACACCACTCTTTAGGTCTGAGCCTCCAAATGAATCCGGAAAAATTAGGATACCAAATTATATAGTCTAATTAAAAAGGCTTGGGACAGATGGGTGAAACAAATGCAAAAATGGAGGCAGCCATTGCACCAAAAATGCAACAAAAAAACACAAGGTCAGTACTTCCAACAAATACATTTCCCCATTTGTCCCCAAGTCTTTTCAATATGGCTATATAGCTTGGTATTGTACTTTCCCTGGAATCCCTGCCACTGCGGCAGGAAGTAAGCTGTATGTTACAGCTAAGGCCTCTTTCACATGGGCGACGCAATATCGTGATTTTGTGTCGCTACAAAGTATAAGCCCTACTCCGAAAATAAGCCCTAGCTGCGTAAAAAAAATAATACATCACCTTTTAGCTCCCTGCGTGTCTCCATTGAAGATCCGGCAGACCTGCTTGAAGTCTTCTGCCATTGCTTCATGGATTAGAGGTTTAAATTCCCTGCCTCAAGGAAGCGCTGGCGGTGATTGGTTCTTCAAGCGCTGGCTCTAATTGGCTGAGCCGCGGTCCTCGAGAACCAATCACAGCCAGCACTTCCTGAAGGTGGGGAATTTTAACCCCTGACCAGGAAGTGCTGAGGGAAAACTAGAAGTAAGTGGCGGGGAGCTATGGCAGAGTGAATAGCGGTTGATGTACTTTTCTTTTTTTTCCTTTACTGCAGCTAGGGCTTATTTTAGGGGATACAGTAGGATTTCCTACTGTAGAAGTCTCATCATACGCACACAAAAAAAGCATTTTTGTGCGATGTGATGCAACACATAGTAAAGCTCCATAGGGAAACATGGGCTACAAAGCATCTCAAATTGCGGGCATATCTAGCAACCCGCGATTTTTATATAGCGCTTATATATACATTACAGGCTGGGAAGGGAATATTCTGCATCTAAAGCTGTCATTGTAGTATAAAAGTCATAACGTTTTATAATCAACTTCCTACTGATTCCTCAGTTTACAAATGCTCTACTTGCAATTAAATTGAGTTCCGATTTGCCATGGAATTTCTGCGTGGACCCTCTGTACGGAAATTCTGCTGCAACTACAGTAGCAGTAAAGTGAACAAGATTTTGAAAATCTCGTCTACAAGCTGCGGAAAGAATCTCCACAAAACCAGTGCGGGATTCATTTCCACAGCATATCCATTTTACCTATGTTTCCGCTGCGGAATTCACCTCTTCTCAATGAGGGGGTTAATTCTGCACAGAAATACGCGATAAAACCCGCAACACATGTGGGTTTGGAGTCAGGCTTTCTGTTGCTGATCTGCTGCAGCATATCCACTGTGGACATTCCGCAGCAAATCAGCCCCATGTGGCCCGAGCCTTAGGGCTTATTCAGGCGGGCGTATATCGGTCAGGTTTTTACGCCCAGCCGATATACGCTGCCCCTCTCTGCAAGAGGAGCAGGCGGGCTGGTCCGGGAGCTAATGCACTGAGCTCCCGCCTCCTCTCTGCCCCTCGCCACTGTTTGCAATGGGAGCGGGTGGGGCGGTAGTGGAACTTAGTGTGAAAACCCGACCGATATATGCCCTACTGGAAGTGGTGAGGCAGATAAATCAGTGGCCGGACTGCAAAAAAAATTTCTACCTGTAAACTAAGCCTAGCCACCATTGTATCTATATCAGAACATGATCATGTTCATCCTCTGGTCGTAAACAAGGACGATCCCATTCAATGACTGCAAATATTTTGTAAAATGTTGTAAATTGCAAAAAACAAAAAAATCAGAAGTATATAGGAAAAAATAATACGGGAAAGCCTTTTAAACTTAGTAGCTATGGCAACAGTCATGGAGCAGCATGATGTATATTCGGTAAGGCTGGTTTCACATCTGCGTCGGAACCTCCGGTTGGAGGTTGTATCACAGGTACGGCTGAAAATACGATGCATGCAGCGTTTTCTTCTGTCTAAAACCCAGGCAGCTGGGCAGAAAGCAGGCGGACCCCATTCTAGTCAATGGGGTCTGCCCGGCACTGTTCGATTCTGTCCAGGAACTGAGCAGTTCAGCCGTGGGGATTCCCCATACCTGCTTCCTGAACGGAGCAGGAAGGCGAAATCCCCAGCGCAGATGTGAAACCAACCAGATTGTCTGCCACATAATGTGTATTTATATTATGGTTTTTTGTAATTATTTTCATTACAGCATCTTATAGTAAAATTGCAACGTCCTCTCACGTAACAGAAGACAATGAAATATCTTTGACTTGTGAGTCATTAGGTTTTCCCAAGGCAGAGGTTTATTGGAAAACAAATGGAGTGAATGTAAGTTCTCCGGTAAATACTTCCCACTCTCGAACTTCAGATGGATTATATAGAACAACAAGTACAATCAAAGCCGTAGATATGAATCAGTACTACAATTGTGTGTTCTGGAACGAAGCGCTTAATGAAGAGACAGAAGCTTTGCTGGAACATTCAGGTACTTTCAGAGAATAGATTTACTATAAGCAAAGCTAAACAATGGAATGTTTGCGATATGACACTATGCTATTCCAAAGAATATATATTACACAATCTCTACATAAGGGCATGGAAAGTTTAAAGGGGTTGTCCTGTTGCAAACTGCTGATGGCCTATCCTTAGGATAGACCATCAATACTAGAACGATAGGGGTCACAGATAAGCGATTATCTCAGCTGATTTCTGCAGGAAGCAGTCAGCTCTTTTCCCACTGCAGTGGCCAGGCTTGGTATTACAGGCCAAGTTCCCATTGGAATTTATGAGTGTAATACCAAGCTTGGTCACTGCCGAGAGAATAGAGCTGTCTGCTTCCTGCAGAAATGACCTTAGTGCATGAGTGAACCAGCCTGGCAAACTGCTGATCAGCAGGGGTCCCGGGTAGCAGAACGTGACCGATCTACTACTGATGGTCTACCCTAAGAATAGGCCATCAATAGTTTACAACCGGACAACCCCTTTAAGGAATCAGGATTCCATAGCATGTAAAATGTGTTGGGTGTTTTACTTAATTATTTCATGTGTACATTATTCTTAATTTTTGATGATAAATTACTGTAAACCCAAATTCATACTGATAATAAGTACTGGCTTTACACATTACCCCATTCATCATAACACACATTGACATTACAACATTTTGGAAACTTTTTATTTTTCCAAATTTTCACTATTTTCATTATTGCAGTTTTTAAAATGAGGTTAGTAGTCCATCTAAACCGAGGTGTGATAGAATCCGATGAAACATTTCAGAATGCTAGTTCTGCAAAGGGAAAATATTTTTTATCATAGAATTTAAATTTAAACTGCGATTAGCAAAAGTGTGATTTGCCTTATTTACCTAAAATGAGTTGGGTTTTTTTGTGCTGAAACTAGAGGTCTCCATTACTTCTAATTTTGCCTGTTGCCATGTGAAGTCCATTTCTAGTAACAGAGATAACACGACAAATAGCAGGGCGTAGAGGGGGTGTTGTCTGATGCTGCCCATAGCAGTCTATGGAGAGGACATGGGGATGAAGAGGAGGGTGAAAAAGCAGATAGCCTTACACAAATGTTTCTGCTGCAGCTAATAGTGAATGATTTACTGTGCTACTAATACTGAAATCACATCTATACTGCTAAGTACTAACGCCTTCCACGATGCTGTTATTGTTTGCCCTGGTTTCTCCTGCTAAGGCCTCATGTTCACGGGCGGGTCAGATTCCGATCCAGCCTGCGTCCGAGGACCCTGCTTACCTGTCCGGGTCTTCTTTTCTCTGCACTGCGGATGTGTGCAGAAGCACCGGCCGGCGCACATGCGCAGTAGAGTTCTTCCTTTTTGAAACTCTTGCTTTCCCATGGAATCCGACTTCAATGACAGCCGCCCGGGCAGGAACCACAGCAAAATGGAGCATGCAGCGATTTTTTAAAATCCGCAAGCGGAAACCGCAATTGGTTTCCGCTCGTGAACATGAAAGATCGTTTTACCATAGCATGCTATGAAGGGTTATTGCTACGGAATCTGGAGCAGAACGCCTGCTCCGGATTCCACAGCAAAAAGTCGCCCATGGACATTGGGCCTTAGAAGTAGTATAGAGACTGCTACAATACTTGTCCTTTGAGGCCATTGCTGACTAAGCATTTTATTATGGTACTTTTAATAACTGGAGTTGTTAATAATTGGATTCGGTATCTGTGATAACGTTGTTACGCTTTGGCCGTTGCGGTGACTTATGGTCTGTCTTTTGCTGTGGATGAAAAATAGCTATTGAAACCGTGCACCACCCTGTTAGAAACCTTCAGTACAAACCATAATTTGAGAAAGCTATTTGCTCGGATTAACCAACTTCGTAGTTCTTGTTCCATATTTCCATTGTCGCACTGCTACTTAGTACAAAATGTTTTGTGAAACCCAACAGCCACTAAGAGAACAATGGCTGCATGTAGATCAAGTTAAATGGGTGTTCACACAATCATATTTATGCGTCATTGTCCTCCACTGCTAAAATAAATGCAATTGTCAGATATAATCATTTTCTAGTAGTAAACACAACTCCAGCTTTTACCATCCCCAAAAGTCTATGCTAGCAGTTTGTCTCTACCCAATTGCCATCAGGTAGCTAGCAACAGTTATCCTAGCATGATCATAATGAGCATGCAGTATAGATCCATAACTTCCATAACAAGTTCCCTCACTCTGTGCATGAAGATATCGATCGCATGCACAGTTTTGGTGTCTTCACGGCACAGTGTGACATGAAGTACAGTACAATGAGTCTAAAAGGGGTTGTCATTGAAAAAAAAAATTCTGTACTCGCCTATTCCTCCCTAGTCAGTCTCCTTAGAACATCTTCTCCTGACTGAGTTTCTGCAGTTCCCCGGGGTCACTTCACTGTACTTCGGCCAGCGGCTTGTTATGAAGGCTGCATTCCTTACATTCCTTCGGGCCGGGTCAGTGAAGGTCAGGTCCCAGTGATGTAGCGTTCACTGCCTAGGAAGGAATTCTAATCCATTTCAGAGAAAGCTCACATGGGCAACCTCTGCAGTAGATAGGCACTCCCCCTGCTGGCCTGTGACGTAACGTACATTGGTTGGCAAGAGGAAGACTGCCAACCAATGTATGTAACCTCACAGGAAGGAGAAGAGTCAGGCAGCTGGAGGTGAATTGACCTTCCTCCCCTGGACTGCAGGAGACAGGAGAAGATTGGGGAGGAGAAGATGAGGTAAAGAGACTGACGGGGGGGAGGAATAGGTAAGTATAGAATTTTTCTTTTTTAATGACAGCACCCCTGTAAGGAGACACAAGGCACTTGGGGGAAATGTAGTTTGCCAGAAGTAAATAGCAGTCATATGAGCAGGTGTTGCAAGACCACCCATTTTTCTTTGCAATGTACATCCAGAAGGAGGAACAGATCAAACAGAGGCAGAGTAAATGGAAAGAGATGAGATAGTAAGTTGATTAGGGCACATCTATGTATGCTTAAGGCATGTTTCACACAGGCTACAAAACGCACGTATCTGAAGCCCACGCTTTCCAATGGGTTCTGTCAGGCTAAAAAACATCGCTCGTGTGAAGGAACCAATTGAAAACTAGGGCCCTCACATACATGCGTTTTGTAGTGATCTTGCATTGTTACAAAATCGTGCGATTTTGTAGCCCGTGTGAAGCAGGCCTAAACGAGATGTTAGGCTGCCTGCACATGAATAGATTTGCATTCTGGAATCCGCAGTCGGCATCCGCAGTTAATACCGTTCATTACATGCCATGGAAAATCGCTTCTTCCTGCACACTTGTGGGATCAAATTGCGATTTCCGCAAGTGGAAGAAAACTCGCAGCATGCTCTATTTTAGTGTGGATTCTGCATGGACAGCTTCCATTGAAGTCAATGGAAGCCGTCCGACCTACAGTCCTTCCGCAATTGATAATGCGTAATGGTCGCAAATTCAGCGTCATCGCCTAGCGATGGCACAGGTAAAGTAAACATTTAAAAACAAATGTGTACTGCACATGTCCGATGGCTAGCCGCAACCATCCACAGTACAGATAAGAGAAAAAGACAGCTACATGTGGATGCCGGCTGCTGCCAGGGTCGGATTCAGCTGCGGGCTCCTGCCCGTTCGTGTGCAGGCGTCTTTAGTACAGGACTTTTAAAAAATCTAGATTTTGAGATAACCCCTTTAAACTTACGTTGAGTAGATCAAATCCACCTGACTACAAATGAAAGGAATGAAATTGATCAATGTCAGATATTTGCTTACATTTAAATGGTGAACTAAAATACTAAACAATCTCTTTTTATTTTTCACAACTTTTCTTTGCATTTTTGAAAAGTCTTAAATTTAATGATTATCCCGGATTTTCAATATGGTCCCATATTCCGCAAGAGCAGCATTAGGGAAATGCCAGATTCTTTCCAAACATTGTTGTGATATTATGGGCCTTGGGTTCTTTTCCTGTAAATCCCCGGAGTGATTAGATCTGTTTTCTCATTTATTTACTACTTTTCACAACAGAAATTATTTAGGGAGTTTTCTATTTAGCATAAATATGTGAATGAGAAGCCAGCTGTGCATTTTTGAACATTTGCAGTGATCAATTGCTAATTAAACTACAGATTATTTTGTATTTTAAGCGTAAAACTAAATGTTCTCTACAATTTTTTTACTGCCCCCCCCTAGTACCTCACCAAACACCTGTAATGTCCTTTTATCAAGACGGCACAGTGAGCAGAGCCGCTCGGCCAATCACACTGGAGAAGGTTCTATTACAATGCTTCACATTGCCACTAAAGGCCCTTTTACACGGAACGATCAATCAAACAAGCGAAAATGAACAATAATTGTTCAGTATAAACGCAGCCGAAGATTGAGTGATGAACGATAAATCGATTTGCTTTCCGTTCATTTTATGCAGGCAGTTTATCCCTGGGAGTTTATTACCCAAGAGCTTGGCAGTGGGGAAGAAAGGCAATTGTCTGTGAAGCATGGTGGCAAGCAAAGTATAAACTTTCCAAAGTGATTGCTCCAGAGATAGGAGACGGGGGGGCTTCTACGAATTCGGAAATAAATGTGGCCGGGGGTTGGCCGGGGCCCTCCATCCCAGGACGTCTACACCTTATATAGCCTCCCTAAACTCTCCCAGAAAAGGTCAGATTTATTCCACCGCAGACATATTAGAATGTTTCAGATCCTACTATCATGATCTTTACAATCTATCGGAAAATAGGGGAGCAGTGTCCCAGCAAAACCCCCCAACCATAGAAGACTACCTTAATAGACACGCACCCGGAACTATTTCAAGGGGGGACACAGATAGTCTCGAGGAAAGCTTTACGGAGGGGGAGATCCATGATGTAATTAAAGATCTTAAACTAGGCAAGAGCCCGGGACCAGATGGGTTTACCCCCCGATTCTACAAAACATACGGGAGTCTACTGGCCCCCCTCTTGTTGAAATCCTTTAACTCTGTCTCGGACTTATGCCCATTCCCACATCAGGCTCTACAAGCCATAATAACAGTTATCCCTAAACCAGGGAAAGACCACTCATCCTGCAGTAATTATCGCCCTATTTCATTAATAAATATAGACACCAAGATATTCGCCAAAATTCTGGCAACCCGCCTGAAACCGCTCATCCCAGCCTTAATTAATAAAGAGCAGACTGGATTTGTCCCAGGACGGGAGGCGAAAGATAATACGATCCGTTCTGTCTCCCTAATCTCTAGAGCCCGTCTCGCGGGGAGCCCCCTGTGCCTCTTGTCAGTAGATGCTGAAAAGGCGTTCGACAGAGTGCACTGGGGGTTCTTGGAAGCAACCCTTCGAAAAATTGGTGTGGGACCTAGGTGTCTGTCCTGGATTATGGCATTGTACCGACATCCCACAGCGTGTGTCAGAGTTAACGGATCTCTTTCCTCCCCCCTAAAAATCAACAATGGAACAAGACAGGGCTGTCCATTGTCCCCCTTCCTATACGTCCTGGTGATGGAGTCCCTGGCCAACGCCCTCAGAGCCAACCCCGATATACAAGGCTACAGAACAAGCGCATCAGAGCACAAATTGGCTCTGTTCGCGGATGACCTTCTGGTATATCTTACCAACCCGAGAATTGCCTTACCAGTAATTCTATCAGAACTTAGATGCTTTGGTAGGGTCAGTAACTTCAAAATTAACGCTCACAAGTCCGAAATTTTAAATATAACAATTCCATCAGATGAAGCTACGAGCCTAGAGTCCTCTTTCAACATAAAATGGAAGGGTGATCACATTAACTACCTTGGAATCGCATTAACTAGCGACCCAAACGATCTCTAACCTAAATTACAAACCGATTCTGGCTAACTTAGGAAGGGACCTTAAAAAATGGCGCCCCCTTACCATCTCCTGGTTCGGGAGAATTAATGCTTTAAAAATGGACTCCCTCCCTAAGTTTCTATACCTCTTCACAACCCTCCCATTAAAGCTGCCTAAATCGTACTTTGATAAAATACACCAGATATCTCGCGACTTCGTCTGGGGTGGCTCCAGGCCCCGGGTGAGATTCAAGACTCTAATACGCCAAAAGAGAGATGGAGGAGTGGGCCTTCCAAGTTTCTCTTTATACCATAAGGCATCCATCTGCAATTGCATTCTGGACATCATTCACAATAGGACATCCAAGCTCTGGGTCGAACTCGAACACGAGAGTATCCCCTCGCAAATCATGGGCCTCTTCTGGCTCTCGCCAATCGCATCTCGCAGAGTCACACCTATACCACCTCTGACAAGTCGGCTACTGGACACCTGGAACAGTTTCGCAAATCGCTTTGGACTAGTTTCCAGACCAGGTCCCCTTACCCCCCTGTCAGGGAATCCAGAGTTTCCCTTGCTAAACGAGAAGCTCTCCCAACTACCAGAGGGGACCTGTCCTCCCCTGCGAATTAGAGATGTCATTTCCACGTCAGGGGTTAAGCCTATGAATGAGATCCTGGGAGATGGGGTCTCCAGACCTGGAGCGTGGCTAAGATACCTTCAAATAAGACATTTTGTCCAGATCCAGGGACCCGTGGAAGCTCTCTGTTCTCCTCTTTCCCAGTTTGAGAAACTCTGTGTGGCTCACACGCCGATTAGGTCCGGGGTCTCGGTAATGTACCATCTCCTCGTGTCGGCAGAGACTCAAAATGATGCTGTAGCTTTTAAGGGGAAATGGGAGAGAGAGCTGGGGAAAACTTTCCTAGAGGAAGACTGGCTTAAGTCCTTTGTCTTAACCCACACTCTAACAACCTCATCTAAATTTCAAGAAACCAACTACAAACTACTCTCACAGTGGTACAGAACACCCACAACTCTGGCCAGGATGTATCCCCAGACCCCAGATACCTGCTGGCGCTGTTCCCGGGGAAGAGGTAGTCTCCTCCATATCTGGTGGGAGTGCCCTTTGGTCTCCCCCCACTGGAGTGATATAACTAACCTCTATAACGCTATCTTCAGGGACTCGGTAGTCCTTACACCGGAGGCGGCACTACTATCTATACTCCCTGGCTCCATAACCAAAAACAAAAAAAGCCCATTCAAATTCTTCCTAATAGCCATGAGACAAATAATTCCACGGCTCTGGAAGTCTCCCCTACCTCCCTCAAGGATCCAATGGCTGGAGACTGTGGACCATATAGCACAAATGGAGGAAATAATGGCTCGAGACGATAACAAAAGAGAGAGATACTACTCAATCTGGTCAGCTTGGATACTATTTCGCAATTCCAACGACCTAAAGACCTGGCTCCAATCGGGCGTTGTTCCAACCTGAATCCACTATCCCTAAGGTACACATTACTAACACAAGTTGCTTTAGTGTGGCCATTAGTGCTCCACACCCCCCTCCCTCACCCTGCCCCACTGACCCATCTCCCCCCCCCCACTCTGTCCTCTATTATCTATCTATTTCTTTCTCTTTTTCTTTCACTACTAATCTCCACTATGTTAATCTAGTTATTTCTTTCGCTAGTTTATACGAAATGTTATTTGAACGACATTTATGACAAAATGACAAAATGCACAAGAGCCATTGAAGCAATGTGTATATCAAGTTAATACGTTATTCTCTCAAAATTGTTCATGTGTGCAAACCCAATAAAAATATTTTGAACCATAAACTTTCAAAGTGTTTGTAAGCCCAGTCAGGTCACCATAGGTAAAGTTAATCCCCTGTGTTTGGACAGCCCTTGGGTCTGGAAGGGTATCATTTCTCCTTAAAGAGAGCCCCTAAAGGGTGAGTGACAACACTTATAAGGCCATCCATGCTCCTCTGGGAAATATTGAAATAAGGAAGGATGGAACAACAATACCTCTGCAGCGTGGCCTATTGGAAGGCAGCATTCCTGCAAGTTTATGTCGCTGCTCTATTTTTTTACGTCACTTATGTCAGAAACACTGGCTCCGAACAGAAATGTGAAAACAGCATACCAGGCCTTCTCCATCACTTTAACCCCTTACTGACATCCACCGTACATGATCACTACTACGATCTTTTGTCCCCCATAGGCCAGCTGTACATCTCCTTCCTCACACAGAGAGAAGTATCACCAATCAGTTCATGAACAAACATTCACTCATTGGTAGGCTGAAACGGTTCCCTTACATGGCCGGAGTGTAGGGTGAATGAGTATATGGAGGAAAGATCAAGCCCCACAATCAGCTCATGTAAAAGGACCTTTAGCTGAGGGACTTCAATCCTGGTCAACTTCCCACTAGTTTTTGGAGATTGGAGAAATGGAGCCCAACATCTACCATCTGAGCAAACCATAAAATGCTATGATGTGTTTTTTGTTTTTTTTTGCTTGAATAAAAGGTTTTTAAACTGTGTTAAATATCTAAAGTACAGACTACTAAGATTGGATGTAAAATGTGAGGAAGCTGGACAAATGCAAGACGACCGAACTTCTAACCCTTACATTCTTAAGGGACTTCAATCCACTGCAAGTCTGTGAATTCCTAATGTCTGTAAATTCCCAAATAATTCTGTCTGTTGTTTAAAGATGATGTATTCTGGGGATGAAGATCTCATGCCTATCTCTTGGCCCCCAAAACAATGCCAGAGTTTTTCAGAACATGATCAGTACCTGGCCCTTATAAGCTCTAGCCCTCGCAACAGCAAATGAGAATTGGATTGACACTCATTGTTTTGTACAGTAGTAATGCTATGATGGGATGTATGGGCTGGTTCTTAGACTTGTCTACATTCTTAAAGTTGTCCGTATACAATGTATTAAAACATTACATGGTGATTGAACCTCTGTGCCTGATAGCATATATTTTTGATATCTGTTCACATTGTGGAATCAATTTATAATGGAAGCCAGGACACAGTGCTGAATCAATGATATGATGGATAACAACAATGTCCGACAGACCCTGTAGAATGGGGCTCGTCATGTTCCATAATTTTGTCTAGAAGATAGTACTGCAACGGAGGGCTATTCTATCATATATGGAGGAATTTATGAAAGAGGCTCCCAACAGACTTTGCTGATCTATGAATAGAAGCATCCCTTTCCAGGGTATATTCACATGTAGCAACTTTGTAGCAGAAAAATTGAACAGAATTGATTAATGGAATTGATTTTCAGTCTCAGAAATCTCTGCAACAAATTTGCCACAAGTAAATACACCCTTAGGCTGGGTTCACACAAGACGGATTTGCCGCGGAAATTCTGTGCGGCAAATCCTCCCGCGGCCCCAAATCCTGGGATTAGCCAGCTATGTGGACGAGATTTTGCAAAAATCTCATCCACACGGGGCGGCCAATCCATCGCGGCAAAGCTAGGCGAAACCGGCGATTAATTGCGGAATTGACAGCCGCAGCATCTCAATTTTTCTTTTTTTCCATTGCGGCCTCACTCCTCTCTATGGGTAGAGAAAGCAACAATGGAATGCCAGCGGCCGAACCGTTCCAAAAACCTGTTGCAATGCCGCGGGTTTTGAAGCTGCGGCTCTCCTGTGGAAATCTTGCAGTATTCTCGTGCGGTCATTCCGCGAGATTTCAGTTCCGTGTGAACCAGCCTTATAGTAAAATACAGGAAAGTTGTTTAAAAATGTTAGAAGGTGGCAGCCGGCAATCTACAAGCCAACGCTTATGTCTGTCAGAGAGGGTTATATGAGAGAAATGATCGAGACAAATATATAAAACGCAGACATCAGGAACAGAACGTGAGGTCCGGGCTGAGCTCTTTTCACGGAGTCTATAAGACAAATGCTGCTACGATGATCATTTTTTACCTGTCTGCTATAATTGGTTAATCATATACCTGACTATAATTCCAGAAATCCCTGACTTCGTGTACCCAGGAGTGCTGCTGTTTTGAAGGCAAATGGCCGTCACACCAAGTATTGATTCGATTTAGATTTATTTTTATTTTATTTCTTTTGTTCATTCACTTTGCATTTGATAAATTGAACTATTAACACTTCTGTTTTTGAAAGCCTTTTCAGTATATTTTCTCCACCTGCCTAAAACGTTTGCACAGTACTATATCTATGACAAAGTTATGCAAAACACATGAGAACTTAAGGCCCTTTTACACTGAACATATAATCAATCAGATTCTTGCTGGATCGCGGGAATCTGAATGATAATCTGTTCATCGTTCAGTGTATGCAAAATCAAACGATGATCAGCAGTTGTTCATCTATGAACGACCGCCTGTTTACTATGAATGGAGATCTCCAGTCTGCTCTGCCTCCATTCACTTTCACACAGGAGCGATTATTACTGAAACGACTGGCGTGTGTATTATTGTGTGTGTGTATATATATATATATATATATATATATGTGTGTGTGTAATAGTGTAATACATATATATATGCCTCTTCTGATCCATTCCATTTAAGGACTCATGCCCACGTCCAGGTCAGATTCCGACTGTGAAATATCACAGCAGAAACAGACCCGCGACCCCCCAGAGACCCTATACTCACTCGCGAGTGTCTCTGCCGGCGGCGTTGGGCTGTGACACGGATTCTTGTGGTACTTCCGCAGTGCTCACTGTCGAAGTATCGCGGGATGGATGGCTTCCATTGACTGCAATGGAAGCCGTTTGTGCGATATTCCGCATAGAATAGAAAATGCTGCGTTTCCCCCCCGCAGTCTATTTCCGCTCGTAGGCAGGGGAGAATCATGTAACACAGCATGTCTATAGACGGACATTGCTGCAGAATTCGGTGTCTGACCGTGAATTCCGCTGCAATAATATGTCTGTGGGCATTTGGCCTAAGCCTGAGGAAGAACCCTGCTTAGGTTTGAAAGCTCGCTATAACATCATGTATTTTTGTTAGCCATTAAAAGGTATCATATCTACAAGATGACTTGGCTTCTCTTACTGAGAACAGTCACATTATGTAAAAGGACCCTTACTGGAAGTGCAAACACTGATGCTCATATCTGTACCAGAAATGGCAGATTGTGAATTTTATAACAAAAATCATACTATTATATATAATTTGAATGGAATATTTTCTTTGCAGTTTTAATGTGAATTCACTTGATAAAACTTTCTTACTTTCAGGGAATGTAGAGCTTCTTACTTATGGACCAAATTATAACCGATTTCCACAGAGGAATGGTAAGATTGCTAAAAGTTCTCAGAATCAACATCCCTGTTTTTAGCATATTACAAGGGGATTTTCCTGTCCTGTTGTGTAAACAAAGTTTATACTGTTTACAAGGATTTTATCTTTACTTTTAGTTTCAATTCCTCAATGTGTTCCTGCTAACTGCTCAAAACAAAAAACACACACATACACAGACATATTGATTATATCCAATAGCAAACAGGAAACCCAACATATATCAACTTTCCAACTATTGACATTTGTTAGCCATCCACTAAACATATAATAAATGTTAAAATAGTGGGGGTCCACCACTTGAAACCACCACTAGATTGAGGAACCTCTGTCTTCAGTCCCTCCTGCTATGGATGCCCATGGTGGGAAGGAATTGTATGAAGAAGGTGCAGACCATCCACATATATATGAAGTAGGAAGAATGCATTCAAATGCCGATCTTAATATAATTTCCGCCAGAACATCATGTGACTAACATATGAAAAGGCGCACACCTCTTCATATAGGAGTCATATCTCTGCTCCTCCATGCGCCGACACAGAACTTTGCTCCAGCTAGGGTCAATTTACTCTAATCTGGCTTTTATTCCACATTGAATCCCAACATCCCCAAGCTTTCTTTCACTCGATACCAGCTACTATGCACATTATACCCTTAGACAACCGTGCAGAAATCAGTATTTTTAGTAGACATCAACCCAATTTTTAAGTCTACACTTTCCAATAGTATGAAGTTACTGCAGCATGGAAACCCAGCCTAATGTGGAAGTGATTTAACCCCTTAATGACATGGCCTATTTTGGCGTTGAGGACCAAGTGATTTTTTGGTATTTTTCCATCTCCATTTTTCAAAAGCCATAACTTTTTTATTTTTCCGTGGACGCGGCCGTATGAGGGCTTGTTTTTTGCGTGGCGAACTGTAGTTTTTATCGATGCCAATTTTGGGTACATAGACTATATTGTAAATTTTAATTTTTTTTTTTTAATGATAGCAGAGAGAGAAAACGCATCAATTCTGCCATAGATTTTTTTATTTTTTTTTTACACCGTTAATCATGCAGCATAAATGAGACTTTCCATTTTTTCTGCAGACCGGTACGGTTACAACGATACCAAAATTCTAACATTTTTTTAAGGTTTTCCCACTTTTCTGCAATAAAAACCCTTTTTTTTGGAAATCTTTTTTCTATTCTAAATTGCTGCATTCAAAGTCACGTAACTTTTTTATTTTTTGATGTACAGAGCTCTATGAGGGCTTATTTTTTGCGAGACGAGCTGTAGATTTTATTGGTACCATTTTAGCATACATACGACTTTTTTTATCACTTTTATTGCGTTTTTAGTGAGGCAAAATGCTAAAAATGAGCATTTTGCCTCAGTTTTTTAGCTTTTTTTTAGCGTTTTTTTCGGTGCACAATCAAAAGCATGTGCAACTTATTGTACGCATCGTTACGGACGCGACAATACCAAATATGTGGGGTTTTATTTTTTTTTTACCTTTTTTTATGCTAATCTGAGAAAAAGCATAAAAAATGGTTTTTTTACATTTTTTTAATTCATTTTTTAAATCTTTCTTTTTTTCACACTGTTTGTGTCCCTCTGAGGGACTTTAACCACTGCCCTGATGATCGCTGGTATAAGGCATGGCAGAGCTACTGCTCTCCCATGCCTTATCGCTCATACAGCGATCTCAGGCATAGGCAATACAGGACGCCAGTGTCTGGCGTCCTGTTGCCATGGTGACAGGCCGGGCTCTCGCGATGACATCGCGAGTTCCGGCCGGAGACACAGAGGGAGCCGCGCCGGAAGGGAAGGGGTTAAAAGTGGCGGGCGCATCTCCGATGTCCCCCCGCTGCTGCAGCGGGACGCCGGCTGTGACTGACAGCCAGCTCCCGCTGCGGGATAGCGCTGGATCATATGTGATCCCGCGCTATCTCCAGGACGTAAGTTTACGCCCTGTTGCGGGAAGTACCCCGCTCCCAGGACGTAAACTTACGCCCTGCAGCGGGAATGGGTTAAAGATCAATTTAACTAGATTTTACCCAAAGCGCTAAAGGCTCGTTTACACGGAATGATGATCACTCAAAAGCGATTGTTTGAGCGATAATCATTACATCTAAACACGCGGCCATCGTGCACTGCTAGTTAATAATAATAGTAAACTTTATTTGTATAGCGCCAACATATTCCGCAGCGCTTACATAGACAGGGGGATACAGAAAGACAAAAGTACAAACATTACAGAACCACGGTTACATAGTAATCAATTGATGGAAACAATAGGGGTGGGGGTCCTGCTCCAACGAGCTTACATACTACAGATAATCGGGGGATACAGAAGGTAAAGGGGCTGGAGATGTGCACGGTATGGCGAGGTGGAGAGTGAGGGATGCTATACACATAGACAATGGTCAGACATTTAGCCGTGTGACGGCAGAAACAGTATGACTGCAAGGGCAGTTGATGGCGGCTGGCAAGGATTGCAGTCAGTAGGTCAGGGAGCATATTATCAGGCGGAGTACAGAGGGGTTTGTTTAGGGAATGTGGTATGCCTCCCTGAAGAGGTGCATTTTTAGAGCACGCCTGAAGTTCTGCGAGTCCTGGATTGCTCGGGTATCCTTTGGTAGTGTGTTCTAGAGGACTGGTGCTCCTCTGGAGAAGTCTTGGAGGCGGGAATGAGAAGTTTGAATTAAAGGGGGGCTCAATCTGGTTTCGTTAGCAGAGCGGAGAGCCCGGGCTAGTTGATGTATTGAGATGAGGGAGGCGATATAGGGGGGGCGCTGCACTGTGGAGGGCTTTGTGGATGAAGGTAGCGAGTTTAAATTGAATTCTGTATTTAACGGGCAGCCAGTGCAGTGACTGGCACAGGGCAGAGGCGTCCGAGTAGCGTCTGGACAGGAAGATGAGCCTAGCTGCCGCATTCAGGATGGATTGGAGAGGGTAGAATCTGGTGCAGGGGAGGCCGATCAGCAACAGGTTGCAATAATCGAGCAGAGAGTGGATGAGGGCAACAGTTAGCGTTTTTAGCATGTCTACATTGAGAAAAGAGCGGATTCTTGCGATGTTCTTGAGGTGCAGCTGACATGTTCGGGCCAGAGATTGGATGTAGGGGGTAAAAGAGAGATCAGAGTCAAATATGACCCCAAGGCAGCGGGCATGATGTCTAGGAGTTATGAAGGCGCCACACACTGAGATGGAGATGTCAGGAGGAGGTTGGTTAGTGGAGGGTGGAAATACCAGTAAGTCAGTTTTAGAGAGGTTTAGTTTTAGGTAGAGAGAGGACATGGTGTTAGAGACAGCAGACAGACAGGTAGGGATGTTTTGGAGTAAAGGTGCAGAGATGTCACGGGAAGAGGTGTATAGCTGGGTGTCATCAGCTAGTTGAACGTTAAATTCAAGCCAGCCTAAAAATCATCCTGCAGTCTTATCAGGGCCGCACGCTGAGTTCTCCGCGGGTAGTGCTGACAGTATTGTTTCAACTGTTTAACCCATTGGAGAACAAAGGAGCTGAATGCAGATAAGAGCCCTCCTGCTATTAACTGCATTCAGCTAAAGGCTTCATTTGCATGCTAATAAGCTACTAAGTAGCTGAGTAGCTACTTAATAGTTTATGCGAAATGATCGCTCAAAGCTGTCACTCAAACTCAAGCTGAGTGATTTTTGAGCGATCATCGCTCTGTGTAAATTGGCCTTTACAGTAGTAAATGAGTTTTGAAGGTGCAACATTTTTTTGCTGTGAGCCAGACAAAAAAGAAAGAACTTTAGTATGCATAAGTATTCGACCCCTGAAAATCAATACTTTGTGGAGCCACCTTTTGTTGCTACTAGAGATGCAAGTTTTTTGTTTCTTAGCACATGTAGACTCTCGGATTTTTACCAATTCTTCTATGCAAAACTACTCCAACTCCCTCAAATTAGATGGGTGTTGGTATACAGCAGTCTTCAACTCATGACCTTAATTTTCAATTGGATTGAGGTTGGTGATTTAACGAAACCATCCCAAGGCATTTAAATCTTTCGCCTTAAACGATTCCAGTGTGGCTTTAGCAGTAGTTCTAGGGTCATTGTCCTGCTGGAAGATGGACCTCCTTCTTAGTCTTAAACAGCCACAGGTTTCCCATCTCAGCAATGAAACAATGAGATGGGAATACCCTTTTAGTGGTGCTTGGTAGCATGTTTAAAGTTTGGGATTTTTTTTTATAACCTCAACCCGGATCTATACTTCTCCAAAGCTTTGTCTATGGCCTGTTTGGGAGTTTCTTGATCTTCATGTTGCTTTTTTAGTGGTGTTGCAGACTCAGTGGCCTAGCAGAACACATGCATTTATACTGACATCATGTGATAGATCATGTAACACTTTGATTTCAAACAGACCTTATTCAACTAATTATGGGACTTCCAAGATTAGTTTCTTGGACCAAACCTTATTTAGGCCAGATTCACTTGGACATATTCACATACATAAAATCTGTGTGCGCAATACGCAGAAAACAGAACCCATTGATTTCAATGGGTTTATTCACATGCGCGTATTTGGAGTGTGCAATTCGGTGGCGCAGAAAAATATGCAGCATGTTCTCTTTTCCTGTTCATTTGCACAAGGAAAGAACACATCTTGAACTTATTAAACTTATTGGCTATTTCAATGGCTGAGAGTATCGGTGCGTGTTTGTTTTTTGCGCTCGCAAAAAGTACAGTAAAAAATGCCCAATCTGCAAAAACGTAGTACAAATGTGCACGCAAATACGCATACTCTCATGTGAATCTGGCCTTACTGGTTTTATAGCAAAGAGGATGAATACATAGGCCAGTGATGGCGAACGTTTTAGAGACCGAGTGCCCAAACTGCAACTCAAAACCCACTTATTTATCGCAAAGTGCCAACACGTCGGGGGTGGGGCTTATCACGACGTATCATTTTTACCTCCGTCGTTCTTAAAAGGACAGGGCTATTTCAAAATAGACTGGGTGCAGATTTTGACTTCTTTTGAATACGGAAATGCTATGGAATTTGCCACGAAAATTTCCGCTGAGGACATTCTGCAGCATTTCCACTTCGTGTAAACATATCCCAGCAGTGATATTGACCCCTCCAAGCGCGGCCCCAGCAGTAAGGGTGACAACCCCAGAGCAGCCCCTGCGCTTATAGTGACCCCCCCAAAGCGGCTTTAGTTGTTATAGTGACCCCGCACAGCAGCCCCAGCAGTAATAGTGACACCGCACAGTGGCCCCCCAGTAGTAATAGCGACACCACACAGTGGCCTCAGTGGTAATAGTGACATCCCACAGTGGCCCCAGTAGTAATAGTGACACCACACAGCGGCCCCAGTAGTAATAATGACATCCCACAGCACCCCCAGTAGTAATAGTGACATCCCACAGCAGCCCCCAGTAGTAACAGTGACATCCCACAGTAGCCCCCAGTAGTAATAGTGACATCCCACAGCGGCCCCAGTGGTAATAGTGATACCCCACAGTGGTCCCCAGTAGTAATAGTGACACTTCACAGAATCCCCAGTAGTAATAGTGACATCCCACAGTGGCCCCTGTAGTAATAGCGCCCCCACTACCCTCTGAGACCCAAATACCCCCCACCTCTTCTGTTTGGCCCTGTTGCTGTCACTGATCCCAGGAGCACACTGTGACGTGCTTCCGGACACCTCCTCCCTTCCCTGCTCTCGCGAAACCAAGTAGGAGACATCAGAGGAGGGGGGAGGAGGATCCGGCTGCACACTGACGTCACAGTGTGCGCCGGGATCAGCGCCTCTAGCAGTGCTGCTGAGTGCATACCAGCAGGGAAGCTGCGGCACCCCTGCCGGTATTTACTAATGTGGTGAGCGGCCGATGGTGGCGAGTGCCAGCTGGGAAGGCTCTGAGTGCCGCTTCTGGCACGCGTGCCATAGGTTCGCCACCACTGACATAGGCCCTCACAACGTCTTAGGGTTTATTTATTTATTTATTTTATTAAACAAGATTTTTTTTT
Organism: Eleutherodactylus coqui; assembly: GCF_035609145.1. Classification (NCBI taxonomy): domain Eukaryota; kingdom Metazoa; phylum Chordata; class Amphibia; order Anura; family Eleutherodactylidae; genus Eleutherodactylus; species Eleutherodactylus coqui. The sequence continues at coordinate 219,409,853 of NC_089841.1, forward strand.
TCATTCCATTACAACAATTTGGATTAGGCCTCCTGCACACGGGCGGATATTTGCTGTGGAATCCGCGGTCGGCGTCCGTGCCATTAATTTGCAGCTATCACTACTTGGTACTTCCTATGGAGATCCGCTGCTTTCTACACACGAGCAAAAATTAATTGCATTTCCGCTTGCGGAGGAAAAGTTGCAGCATGCTCCATTTTTATGCAGGCTCCACACGGACGGCTTCCATTGAAGGCAATGGAAGCCATCCGACCCGCGCTCCATCTGCAATCAAGATGCGGACAGGTCGCCAATTCTGCGTCTCTGACTAGAGACTGCAAAATAGAATTCTGAAAAAAAAATCTGTACTGCGCATGCACGATGCGAACCGCCGGGTCCATCTGCAGTACAGAAAAGACGGTGACAGAGCAGGTATGCGTGGGGGCCGCTGCTGCTAGAGATGGATTCCGCATGCAGAATCCCGCTCTACTGTGTGCAGGGAGCCTTATTTTGTCAGTTCTATCACATACAAATCTAAATCCACTTTAACTCCAGGTTGTAATGCAACATTTTTATAAATTATTTTTTTATATGATCTTTTATAAATGATCGTGAGGAGTGATTTGATGGGAAACTGATCAAATTGGCCAATGACACAAAGCTAGGAGGGATAGCTAACACTAGGGAAGAGAGAGAGAGAGTATTTAAAAAGATCTAGAAAAGCTTGAACAGTGGGCGGCGAAATGTAAAGTCCTACATCTGAAAAATGAAAAAAGCACATATAGAATTGGAGGAATTTGGATAAGCAGCAGCACATGTGAAAAAGACTTGGGTATACTAATAGATCATAGACTGAACATGAGTCAACAATGTGATGCAGCAGCCAAAAAGGCAAACACAATTCTGGGATGTATTAAGAGAAGCATAGAGTCTAGATCACGTGAGGTCATTATGCCCCTCTACTCTTCCTTAGTCAAACCTCATCTGGAGTTAGAAATTTTAGATCAAGAGGTGTGTCCCCCATCCCCTCTGCATTTGTATGTTATATTTGTGTGCCATCCAAACTAATTTCATTCATTAGCCTGACGAAGCATGGATAGAACCTGAAAGCTTGCTGTAACATCCTGTCTTTTTGTTAGCCATTAAAATGTATCATATCTACAAGATTACTTGGTTTCTCTTACTGAGAATAATCACACTGTAATCCCCAATGTAATGTGTCTGTAATTATTTTGAAACTGTTGCGGCTTGTCGGTCGCAACAGCGCCGTGGCGTGGGGTCCTCGACAAAGGCCAAGTCTTGTCGCCTTGTTATGCAGGTCAAGGGTTAATGCACCATGTGCAGAGACTGCTGGTGCTGTCTGTCTTTGCTGCATGGATGCATGCTGGATTAGTCAAGCCTGGGAGTAGGTGGAGGTATGGTTTTCTATTCACTCTGCCAGTGTTTCAGGGGCAGAGTGGCTTTATATTCTCACTCCTCCATGTGCCCACTGCTGCTTATTCTGTTCCATAGTGGAGTCTCTAGAGTTTGGAGCTCTGCTATGCTGGGTGTTTTGCTACTTGCAAATAAGTTTCTGCGGGTTCGTTTTCAGTTGTATTTTTGCTTTTCATTTCTGTTTTGCTTTGCTGTTCGGTTCATCTCTCCAGGTGTCGCTACAGGGACAATCAGAGCCCAGGGTGAAGACCGTGGGGCCATCTCTATCGAGCCGAATATTCTGCTTCTAGGCAGGGACCCTTCACCCCCCCTGCTAGGTTAGGGCCAGGCTTCCTTCTCCTTGGAGTGGTGCTACCGTTCAGCATAGCGTGGTGTGCGGCTATTTCCTACTGTGTGTACGTTCCCTGTGCGGAGTGTTGTACTCTGGTGTCGCTCGGGCCTTCTATCTGGGCTACGTACTTTAGTTGTGGCGTGCACTGTTCTTTAGTGCAATAGTCTATCAGCTACTGTAGTTGTTCTCATCCCATTGCGTCCGTGCTGAGCGTGGTGCTTGTGTGCCGCACGGATGTGACAGATACTATGTCTTTCTGATAGTTGTTATAGCCATGCGATTGTCCAACATTGTCCTATTTGCTTATGTGATCCTGCTTTGCATAATATTTCTGTAACACTCCAGGCTCATGTGGGTAACCACCCATGATGTACACTGATTATATCATTCAGCCTTGGATAAGGTCACTAAATTGGTAATCACACTGCAGGAAATACATGCAAATAACTTACCCACAAAGTTTTACTAGTATTAAAATATTCAGTTTCCTTGTCCAACACAAAGCAGTGGCATTACATAGTATTACCAGGACACTGAGATAAATCAATAAAGAATCACATTCCATTTTTAACCCTTTCCAATCCACTGTCTGACATCTAAAGACATTCTGATTGAAGGCTATACAGCTCCGATATCGGAAGACTTCCGGCAGGGTATTCTTACTGTAGATTACTGGCCACTCTGTTGTCGGGGGCTTCTCCTGCATGTCACATACCGCAGTAGTGGCTCTAGCCAGCAGATGGCGCCCTTATATAATGGCAGAAAGAGAGAGCCCCCTAGGAAACCCTGAATCCAAAATTGGATTGCAAAGGGTTAACCCATGCTTGTGCTGTATTAACCCATTAAGTACATGGCCCTTCTTCTCATCTTTTTTTCCTCCCTGTTTTTGAAAAAGCCTAACTTTTATTTATCTATCAGCGTCGCTGTATGAGGGCTTGTTTTTTGTGCAACGAGTTGTATTTTTCAATGGTGCTATTTAATGTACCATATAATGTACTGAAAAACTTTTTAAAATTCTACGTGGAGTGAAATGGGATAAAAAGTGCACCTCCACCATCTTTGGAGGGGTCTTGTTTCTACGGTGTAAAAACTGCAGCAAAATGATTTTATAACTTCATTCTGTGGACCAGTACGATTACTACGATACCAAACTTACATAGTTTTTGTTTTTTATTTTGCTGCAGTATTTTTAAAATTTAAATATCTTTGTAAAAAATAATTTTTTGACAACATCTTCTGACTGTCATTACCTTTTTATTTTTTTGTCGACACAGTTGTACGAGGGCTCTTTTTTTTTATTTTTTATTTTTTTATTTTAGGGACATCCTGTTGTTTCTATTGGTATCAATTTGGAGTAAATATTATGACAGTTCTTCTATGCAGGCAGTGATGACTCAGTGATGACTAAGTGATAAGACAGGAGGGGGGAGATAACTCCCATGGCACCAGTTTAGCAGCTGAGGAAAGCATGATGCACGGCTGGATGTATTACATGGAGCTTTTTTGTACTAGCTTAGACCCACCGCCCTCCCTAATTTCCTGGTGTCTGTTACTAGACATGGGCATCACTTGACAAGTTAGAAGAAAGGGAGACCCCTAGTGGCCAGCATTTGTGAGTGAGTTTTCCGGCCAAAATATGTAACTTTTGGTAAATCTAGTCAATTGCCATTTTTACTGCTTATCGCATTAGCTGTCATATCAACATAAGTTTGCTGAAATGACAGTGACCATTTAAATAAATATTCACAGCTAATAAAATATACATATTGAGAATCCTCGAAACTGCTACAATTTTCACATTAGTAAGGCTCTGTTCAGTGTTCCATTCTTCTGTTCTATTAACCCCTTTAGTAGCATTCCCGGAAGATCTCCAGGGCTTGCTGCACTGACCATGCAGTTAAACCCGGGAAGATTTTCGTGGACAGCTCTAGTGCTGAAATGTGCAGAGCACTGAGCTGTCATCTGAAATCTTCTGGGGTTTTTATAGCACTGTTGACTCATTTAAGAAACCTGCCACTGAAGGGGTTAAAGGGCATTCACATGGGTGACAAAGTCATGCGAGTTTTCTGCGCTGCGAGACACAGAAAAAAATCCACTGATTTTACAGGCATTGAAAATACACAAGATACTCAACACATATTTGAACAATTAAGACTTGTCTGAAATTACAGAATAATTGTGCCTTCAGTAGTGGCCCCAATAGTAAATACCACCCTTAGTGGCACCAATAGTAATAATGGGCCCATTAATGGCCACAATAGTAATAGTGCCCGTTATTGGTGCCATTACTAGTAGTGACCTGCATAGTGGCCCGAGTAGTAACAGTGAACTCGTTAGTTATCCGAGTAGTAATAGTAACCTCAACAGTGGCCACAGTAGTAATAGTCACACCCTTAATGGTTGCACAAGTCATAGTGCCCCTGTTAGTGGTCCTAATAATAATACTAATCTGAATAGTGGCTGCAGTAGTAATAGTGACCTGCATAGTGGCCACTCAGCTCGTTAGTTGCCCCGACTGTGCTAGTGGCGCAGTAGTAATAGTGTCCGTTAGTGGCTCCAGTAGTAACAGTAACCATGTATGCAGTCCCAGTAGAATTAGTGACGGCTATAAGAGGCCCCAGTAATAATTGTGACCCCTATAGTGGCCGCAGTAGTAATAGTCACCCCCTTAATGGCTGTGGTATCAATAGTTTTTCTGTTAGTGATCCCAGTAATAATAGTAACCTGTATAGTAGCTGCAGTAGTAATAGTGACCTGCATAGCAACAAGTCAACTTGTTAGTTGCCCCAGTAGTAATAGTGACTGTGTGTTAGTGGCCGCAGTAGTAATAGTGACCCTATAGTGGCCGCAGTAGTAATAGTGACTCCTATAGTGGCTGCAGTAGTAATAGTGCCCCTGTCATTGCTTAGCGATGACACGGAATCCGGAACCTTTCTGCAATGTGATTGCAGAAGGGCCGCAGATCGGACGGCTTCCATTGAATGGAAGCCGTCCTTGCGAAGTCCGCACAGAATCGCAGCGTGCTGCGATTTCTTCTCTGCAGCGGCAAATCGTAATAGATTTCCGCTCGTGGAGATGAAATTGCGATTTGCCATAGCATGCTATGGTCTGTATTTGCTGCAGAATCCGGAGGCGGACACCGGCTCCAGATTCCGCAATGCAAATCCGCCTGTGTGCCGGCGGCCTTAGAGGCATCATATATGCCTGTAGCTCTCTCTATCCAGTTTATAGGACTTATGAAATGCCAGGCAGCTACCTCAACATCCATCATCTACAATGGAGAGAGCCACATGCATTTTCTCCTCCTCTCTGGAGTAGGTGGGAATCCTGGAAGTGAAACTTATTTTGATTTATGGCATATGCTTAGGATATACCATAAATGTCTCAGATGGGAATATCCTTGTGGCCCTTGGATATGGTTCAGTATGGCAATGTGGACCAGAAAAAGTCACCGGTCTAGAAACAGAAAATGTTTAGAACTTGTGACCAATATTTTGAAGGGTGGGACTTAAAGCTTAGGATATACCAACAAATCTTGACACATAGCAATCTCTACACACCTACAGTATCCAGCCTTCCCGTTTCTTATTGGGGAGAGATGGACACCATTTAATTTTCCCTCTCAGGAAGCCCAGAGGCTAGAATTGCCATATCACATGCTAGGTTCCAGTATATTTTATGAAATTGCTGACCCCATTTACCATTTTTCCCAACATTACTCCATATATGAACTTTTTAAATTATTTTTTCTACTTTAAATGTAGCCATATGATTTTACTGCACCTTAATAAAATAATTAGTGATTAATAAAGCCTGATATTAATTTTTTCTTCATTTTCCTTAGATTCTGCTCATCAGCCTCTGCATACAGTGATCATAATAATAATAATAATAATTGGATGTATTGTGATTTCCTTTGTAGTAATGGTAACTATATTTTATAAAAAACGACATTGGTGTTTCAAGTGTTTCAAGAAAAAAGGTATGTTCCTATATCCCGAAGGCATGCAAATCCCAACTTTACCACTATTTGGCAAAATAATTCCTAATGCATAGATGTTTTAAATGATGTTCACTAACACTCTGATATATATTTTTGCTCCTTCAGTATATTTTTGGTATTGCACCATTTTAACCCCTCTACCAGCACTTTATGTAGCTTTCCACGGAGTGAAAATATACTATATATGGGGTATTTTAAATAAATACAAACAATTCTTTTAAGTTCAAAAAGCTTAAAACTAAACATTATTAATGTACAAATAATGATAATATCACGTCTGTGCAGGCGTGACCTACAAGGACGCAACACAGTTAAGGCCTGAGACATTCTGACTCGTTCACCCTGAGCACATGGTGCAGCCATGCCTGGGATGAACACAAGGTTGTGTTCACACAGGGAGAGAGAACGTGCATACCCAACAACAGATGTCACCAACAATCTGTACTGAAATGCTACAGATACACCGGACAGGTGTGCAAACAAACAACAACGGCTGACAAATGCCAAACACCAATAATACCAACACGCATCAACAGATGGAATAGCTAATAAATACAAGGTATTAGTAACTTGGCCAAAGAACGTAAGACCCACGACAAGGGTCCTCGTTGTCTCTTGGATTCCTACTCTAATAAGACAACTTGACTCCCGAAGTCCTGCCTACAAGCCACTAAGCATCTAAGTGTGGTTTCACACCTTTGGCAGGGGTCCTACTTTCCTGCTACAGACAGCTGGCAGGAAAGGGGAATCCCCTTGCCGAATGGCTTTGTATTAGGACTTAACCGAACAGCGCTGAATGTACCCCATTGACTATAATTAGGTCCTTTTACTTTCAGCTGAGCTGCCTGGCTTTTAGCTGGATCTGCGGTGGAAGCTCCCATCAGAGGTTCCAACGCAGATGTGAAACCACCCTAAATAACCCATTTTCAAAACAACCTGACAAAATGACTACATTCTTTTCTAATAACAGCTGGCTTCGAATCATGTCAAAAGGAACTGAAATATTCATTTCCTTATCACAAAGTTGCACAAAATAATGTACTTCATTTACATAGAAGCTGCAATGGAAAGTGAAGCGCGATAAGTGCGAGCGCAACACAATCTGCATATTTTTCAGTTTTCCCTATGTGCAATTGGAAACTGAGCTAAACACAAACTTGTTTTTTTTGCAAAGAGCCAATCATCCGTGTCACAATAAACTCACAATAAATTGAACAATAATCAAACTAAATGTAAGTGTTCAGTGATGATAGGACTGCAGCAGGGACTAAAGAATTCCCTGCCACAGCTGTGACAGAGGAAGAATCCCCTGCCACAGCTGTGGCAGATTGACTGAGCGCTGCCTCTAATTGGTCATAGCGCTCAGTCAATCAGAGGCAACGCTCAGCCATTCATTGAATTCAATGAATGGCTGAGCGCTGCCTGTGATTGGCTGAGTGCTATGACCAATCGGTGGCAGCACTCAGCATTCAATGATTTACAGCTGAGCACTGCCTCTGATTGACTGAGCGATGTGACCAATCAGAGGCAGCGCTTTCAAGGGGTGGGGATTTTTAAAATCTCCGGCCAGAAAAAATGATACAAAAGAGTGCCAGGGAGAAGACACACCAGAGCCCTGACAGTGCTGCTAGGTGATGTATGTATATATTTTTTTCAAGCCCTTTACCAAAAATTCCTGCACGGATTGCCTTCATCCCATTGCTTTCAATGGGGCAGCAGCAGTGACGGTCCTATTGAAAGCAATGGGGTGGTATCGCGGTCCGCTGTGACAGGGGATTCTTTCATCCCTGTGGGGAGTCCCATCATCACTAAGCACTGTGACAGTGTACCTTAATGAGGGGACTCCCCGTGGGGATTCTTTGCGCGCAGCACGGACCTTACCAACATACGCATGTCCTATCTTTTGCAGGTGCGAGTATTTTGCACCTGTAAACACTGGAGATGTAAACACGTCATGAGAAACAAATGGTTTTAATAGCTGCACTTTTTTTGCACACATAGACATGCGCAAAAAAACACTCGTCTGATCTTAGCCTAAAGAGGGGTAAATACTGATACTTAATAGAGCTAGCCACTTTTTTCTTTCTAGAGTGTAGCCTCCGAATGCAAAGGTTACCCGGTTTAAAATGTAGTTTATATAAAGCGAATTATTTTAAGAATTGTCTCAGGATACCAAAAAAAAACTACTTTGTACATTCACTAAGCTGAATAAGCATGACACATTCCCATATGACTTGTTGGAGGGACTCTAAGAAGCTTTAGTAACAGATATGGATGCTGATATGGTTGACTCAGTTACACATTAACAGCAGCATATGATAGCAGCTGACTTTGGCTTAATCAGCGTCCCTTATAGCATCAAGATGACGTGTAGCTTTGGGTCATAACGGAATATTGAGAAGTGCATACATGCATGAAATTTTTATTAAAAGTCTGTATCTAACCTAAAATCAATATGTAACATGTTTCCTATAGGCATTTGAGCACAAAACAGAGATGGCTGATATACTGAGGCAGTCCAATCTGATATATCAAACATACAAAAGTATCTTAATAGACTGCAATTAGAGATGAGCGAGTATACTCGCTAAGGCACATTACTCGAGTGAGTAGTGCCTTAGCTGAGTATCTCCCTGCTCGTCTCTAAAGATTTGGGATGGGGGGGAGCGGCGGGGAGAGAGCGGGGAGGAACGGAGGGGAGATCTCTGTCTCTTTCCTCTCCCCCCCGCAACTCACCTGTCACCCGTGCCGGCCCCCGAATCTTTAGAGACGAGCGGGGAGATACTCGGCTAAGGCACTACTCGCTCGAGTAATGTGCCTTAGTGAGTATACTCGCTCATCTCTAACTGCAATGTTTCAGAATGACAAGACCAAGGTTTTTTGGGACATATTTCCTTCCTCCTCAGTCACAGACCGTTTTATTCTACATGCAAATGAAGAATCTAAGGATGCAGTAATACCAGGGCTAGCCGGTTACTGCTAATAATGCGCATTCTCTATCTCAAGTCATTGAAAGCTATGTTCGTGGTTTATGAGTGATGTATACTCCAGCAAATGCTCCCGGCCTTTTTGTCATACATTTGGTTGGTATGGATCACTATATTTTTTTCACTGTATGGAAAAGTGTAGTTCTCTTTATTTTTCAATACAAGGGGATCACAGAAAAAAATCCTCAGTATAAGTTTAGTTTGTTCATTTATTATGGGAGTCAAGGGGCAGCATACTGTATATGCAACTATACAGCCCGACAGTTTTGTACATTGGACCTATATGTCCAAATGTATACATTTGGAGATTTTTCCAGCTTATACTCCAGACATACTCCACACATGGTGTAAACAGAACCTAGGCAAGTATCATGAATCTGTCAAGTAACAAATGGGACTGACTTTCACTTTCTTAGAATACTCGTTCACCATCCAGTGATGTCGTACATGTAATATTATGTAATGACTGTTCTAGGAATAATGTAGTGTGATGATTTAAAGGAAATTGCTCAGCAGTATTTGCACTGAGTATAGGTTGGCGATATGAATAGAAGCAGCAACATTCTGACAGTCCTTCCATGACCCCAAAATCGCCATTCTTTGACTTTGTGTGTGCCATGAAAATTAGCAACAGATCCTTCAATGGGTGATCGGCTCCCTTGGACTACTCTGGATACTCTCCCCAATATTGCATCCAAAACTCACTCTATGATTATTGATTGACGTCTCCAACTCAGAGCCGGAGTGCTGTATGTAGCACAGATCAGACAAGGTGCATATGCATTGACTTGCCGCACAGCATATGTAAATAATAGCAGTGACTGAACAAGGGTGCTTATTATTACCTAATAATATTACCAAAACGTAACCAGTTATTACCATCACACCCTGCCTAAGCCAAGGAACGACAATGCAGTTTAATCAGGACCGTGGAGATAATGTAGTAACAGTGTGTAAAAGATATATGTCCATCTAGTTCAGCCTATTGTCCCTCTTACCACTACTAAGGGTGACTGACTGGTGTATGCATTGGCCCATCAGACCATCACACCAGCAGTGGGGGCAGTGTGCCTCTCCACTGCAAAGACAGAATTGAAGCGCTCACCTTGAGGGCATCCTGAGCCTTCTCGCCTTGTGTGCATGCCCTTAAACATACATTGGAACCAACAATTTCTAACAATCTGGTCAGAATGGCCCAGGTAGCGGCAATTCATCGATACCATCATCCAGATTCTCGCATTCCAATAATGCGCCCCCTCTTAAACTGTTAACTGATGAAAATCTTTGATTGTGTCGTAGTGGTCAACAAGCTCTACACAAGTAGAAGAAGAGGTCACTACACAGAAGGAGCCTCCCAGAGCCTCTTATAGGCCATGGGGGAACCACTTTTAGGATCTCAGGTGATAAGACCGTTCATCTAATCACCACAACTCTAAGCATTCGCATATCTGCCTGAGATGGAACTGCATGCCGCGTTTTGCAGAAAATCGACAAATTAGGTGCTTGATTTTTTTTTACAAAGTGTAGATCCTAGGAGAGATCTCTGTATTGTCCTCTGATATATTTATAAATAGTTATTAGGTCGCCGCTCAGCCATCTTTTTACTAAACTGAAGAACCCAAATTTTGATAACTATTCTAGTCCGCCAATTCCATTTATTAACTTAGTTGCCTGTCTTTGAACCTGCTCAAGCTCTGATATGTTATTTTTGAGTACTGATGACCCAAACTAATTTCTTGACTTCCGATGTACAGCATTTTCCGCAGGCCAGTCACTGTGTGTACGGAGCTATCTTTTCGCAGAAGCAGATAGCTCCATACATTACTCAATGCCCCCAGCTGGTATTGCACTCTGAGTCCCATTCACTTTAATGTCAAGTGCTGTCTTCTTGCAGCATAAAGACAGCTCTATATACACAGGGACCACCCTGCAGGATCAGATGATTGCCAGGACTCCCAAATGGTGGACCTCTGCCAATTTGCTCATCGATAGTCATAAGTGGAAGAATCCCTTCAAATTTGCAATGCAAAATAATAGAGACATAATGAGTCAAAATTAAATATGTCCTTTCAGTTTCTTCTCTGTTACGGCTTGCACTTTCTTGTAAATGAAGAAATGTTTTGCAATTAGTGCTTGTCATTTTCACAATCACAGGCTGTATCAGTCATAGTCTGTTATTAGAACTGATACAATGGATTTGTGTAGGTATAGCATCTAATACAGTGAAACTTCTTTTAGATTTAATGAAAATAGCTGTTAGCGCCTTGTCTTAAAAAAAATAAATATATATATAAATATATATATATATATATATATATATATATATATATATACATACATACATACATACACACACACACACACACACACACACACACACACACACACACACACACACACACTAGATAATACTGGCAAGCACTTACCTGGTGCTCGGTGGAATTCCCTGGAAAAGAGAATCCACTGGCACCTAGTGTCCACGTTCGCTCATCATCCTACTTAGATCCTGGATCCAGTTGTCTGGAGAGCGTCCCAGGAAGTAAAGCCTACTGGATAACCGGGGCTTTCATATATGTGAATTGAAAAAAGTAAAAGGTTGCCCGCGTTCCGTGATCGAGAGGAGTTTCAAAAGGACCCGTTAGTCCATAGATCGATCTGTATAAAATTTATTAGGCAACCTGTTTCGGCATCTAAACTGGGCCTTTCTCAAGCATACATATATTCAATGCGAACCGCACTGGTATATATACATACATATCTTCAAAAAAACACCCTCACAGTTAGATAACTCGTGACAGATGCCGGAGCAGCCGCAGCCCTGATGTCACTAGTAGGTGCGGTTTTCTTTCCTTAAGGTGATCGAATACGCCACCAACTTGTTTGGTGGAACGCAACGTGTGTTTCACCCTCGCACCTCATTGGCTAAAGAGCTCTGGAGCGCAGTGTGCATTCCATATATCAAACATAATGACGTCATTCTGTTTCTGCACCGGACTCCATCCAGTCTCAATAGCAGGATTAAAATTGTATAGCTTCGTATGATAGTCACAAATACTGTTTCTTGTTTTTCTTTCCCACATACATCCTTTCCGGGTTTCGATCCGGATAAGCGGCTTTCCCCTTTTTCTTTCTGTATCCACCCCAAAATTTATAAATAAAGACTTTATACAAAAAAAAATCAATCATTCAAATAAATGTAAAAATAATTATACAAAGACCTAAAATCCTTCATTACAATTCAGATGTCTATTGGATAAAGGTTAAAACCAAAAATTTAAAAAGTTTTTTTTAAATTAATCTCTTATTAGCAAAGGACAATTCTTCAGATATATATTCTGCAGAATCACTCCATTTCATCAATTCTAAATCCACGCTGCGCTCCAGAGTTCTTTAGCCAATGAGGTGGGAGGGTGAAACGCACATTGATTTCCACCAAACAAGCAGGTGACGTATTTAATCACCTGAGGAAAAAACAACACCTACTAGTGACGTCAGGGCTGCGGCTGCTCCGGCGTCTGTCACGAGTTATCTAACTGCGAGGGTGTTTTTTGAAGATATGTGTGTATATATACCAGTGCGGTTTGCATTGAACACATGTATGCTTGAGAAAGGCCTAGTTTAGAAGCCAAAACGCGTTGCATAATAAATTTTATACAGCTTGAGCTATGGACTAACGGGTCTTTTTGAAACTCCTTTCGATCACGAAACGAAGGGGAACCTTTTACTCTTTTAGATTTAGTTTATGGAACTGTGGGGAATTGACAGGCTCCCTTTAACCCAGCAGGCTGCAATGCATCCTTTATGCAGCTTTCCCCAGTCTCCACTCACTTCTAGGTCCAGTGGTTTTGGGTCTTTATCAGCATATGACTGCTGTGGCCAATCACTGACTTCAACGATACTGTGATCATCGATTGGCCACAGCAGTTACATGCTTAGATTGGCATATGACCGATGGACTCAGAAGTGAGTGTGGACCGCAGGCCTGAGTGGCTGCAGCATGCAAGAGGTGAATAGTTGTTGGTTTATTATTTTTTAAGCTCCAGAATACGATTGAACTGTAGGACGCATCTATGGTCCTTTGTGTAGCGGTCTGTAGACCAATGGTGAGGCAAGGACACTTGTCTGTATTAAAAGGGCTTACAAATGTGCCCGTCATACGCTTGTGTGAAATTTACCTACTTGACATTTAGATAACAAATGGGTCACATTTTATTAATGCAGAAGTCTAGTGAATTCCAAAGGGTTCACTTACTTTTCCTTGCAACTCTGCTATGAATACTGGCCATCTTCTTTGACAGAACCAACCCCCTACATGGCCATCTTGGGTAGTCATCTAAAAGGTGTTTCCACTGTAGATGCTATGCCTACATGTAATCTATTTTACCAGTCCTAATAAAAGACTATGACTAACCGTCTGTGATTGTGAAAACTATAAGAAGTGCTTACAAAACATTTCTTCATTTACAAGAAAATGCAAATCATAGCAACAGAAACTGAAAGGATAAGTCGATTTTGACTAATTTCTCTAGAATTTTGCAATGGATTTTGAAGGACTGCATAGATAATGAATAAGTCCTATACTGCTCACCTGTGTTTTCATGATGCCTTTGAGTTGTGACACGGGGTAAATGGACCACTTTCCTCATTGGCATCCTCTGGAGTGCGGAAACCTCTTAATTTTTCTGTACATTATAGATATGGATAGAATTGTATGTGATGTTCAAACTCTTTCACTACATTCTTACTATTTCCTGTAAGGCCTTCTTTGCTCCATGGCAGTACTGTGCATATCTAATAACTTGGAGCATTTTTAGGGTACAAGGTACAGAATATCCTATCAACCACGCATTGTTTTGGGGTCAAAAACCTTGATTGGTCTGATTAAACCATAATGCTGCTCACTGGGCTCTGGGACCACTAGTGTGTCACAAAGACATGATTATGCTCAGGGAACACACCTTGGGCATGGGTAATATATCATCGATAAACCAAGATGGTACCAAGGACAACCAGTGACAGCTCTATGAGGATGAAGGAACGTAGTAATGATCTAATAGCTTGTCTCAATACCAGGAATTCTTGTGCTGTGCAAAATACATAAAGCGCTGACATGCTTTGTTGATTGGTGCTCCTTATAATAAGCTGAAAGGAATAGGCATGTTTCTAGTTAACCAATGAAGAGCAGAATTAAGCTGGTCATGGGCAAGCCAAAAAATACTTGTCTGCTTGTAACTGAGATTTAAAATTACCATATTAAAATGACTAATTAGTATGCAGATGATTAGCTGCAGAATAATTCTACAAGGAAATAATGGAAAGAGGACAAGGTCTCAGATATATTTTTGGCAGAAACAATAAAATATATAAACAATCGGCTCCAGTAGGTGGCAGATATAAATACACAGTGTTCAAAACAATGAAGAGAACCCTCAAACATCACAGTATAACCCCAAATCCCTTACACTTCAAGAACCATAAATGATTGTAAATGAATTTCATCTGCTTTGGTGCAAATAAAAGTGACAACCGAAGCACTGGACAGGCAACAGGAAGACAACCCCCAAAAGGGAATGGCTTTGCAGTTGGTAGCCAGAGACAATTAACCCTTTCCAATCCAATTTGTATCCTAATTTTCCTAGGGGGCTTACTCTTTTTCTGCCGTTATACAACAGCGCTATCTGCTGGCTAAAGCCAGTACTGCATGAGGTGACACGTTGGATAGGCTTCAACAGCAGAGAGGCTGGCAATATACAGTAAGAGAACCCCGACGGACGTCCTCCAACATCAGAGGTGTACAGCCTTAAATCATAATGTCCTCAGAGTGGATTGGAAAGGGTTAATCTCTCCTTATCCTTCCTGACTGATTCTTCTGTAGTTTTGTGTTTTACTAACGTCCTTGTTACTGCTGGTAGCATGGGGCGGTCCCTGCGCCCCAATCTGGTTGCAGGGGTAGTCCTGCTCCTCCAGGATGGCACCTTCATACATGCCGTTGCAAGAAGGTTTGCTGTGCCTCCCAGTACGGCCTGAAGAGCATGGTGCAGATATCAGGACACGAGCCATTACAGAGAAAGCTAGACAGGGCTGTAGAAAGGCATCAACCCAGCATCAGGACCGGTATCTGCTCCTCTGTGCAAGGAGAAGGACTGTTGGAGCCCTACAAAATGACTTCCAGCGAGCTACTTGTCAGGGGTTTGGCCACCACCGAAAAGTTCTGAATAAATCTGGTCAACTAGAGACCAAATCTTGCATCTTTGGTCTCTGGTTTCCCTCATTAAGTCAATGATTCAGTCGTCGTCCTCATTTGAATATCGTTCACTGGTATTCATATGGAACCCCGTGATGAAAAGCTGGATGTACACCAATACGGATGTGTAAACTCAGCCTTGCAGCTGGTGGACAGTTTATGATGAGCTTATTGTCTAGTAACTATTCTAACAAGTAGTGATTTTCCAAAATGGACAACTCCTTTATAACTGTGGTCTTACATAATGTTAAAGGGAATGTCACCATCTTTTTGCTGCCCTCACTGAGAGCTCCATAATGTAACGCCCATCACACCAATGACAGTGATCTGTCTGCTGTGTGTATCTGTGCAGTAGTTTTGGAGAAACTTGCATTTTATTAGTAGCAACCAGACACAGATGTACTCCTGCATATTGTTGAGCTGCAGCTAGCCACACCCACCCCACCCTCCAGCCAATGAACCATAGCTCTCTCTATGCTCACTAATAGCGGTCAGTCAGTGACTAGAGGGCAAGTTTCTCCAAATCTACTGCATAGATACATACAGCAGATATATCAATGTAATCGGCATGCCTGTCACTAAAATAAACTAAATGTAACTTTCTATCATTGTTTTATCATATAAAGATTTAAACCGAACTTCTTGTTTTGCAGGCTCCCCTTCTTCAGTACTATGAAGTAAGACTACGTGGACCTTTATATGCACTTTACCATAATTCATTAGATGCATGGAATACATTTCTCATGATGATATACTGTATTATATATGTATTGTTACTTTAGGCTGCTCTTACACTGACAGCGTCTGAAATTCTGCGCTAAATGCTGTAAAAACGCCTGTGTGAGAGCGGCTTCAGATGCTGCCCACAATATTACGATATTTATGTAACAGATTATGAATATAGATACATAAATTAAAAATAATAAAACCTCTTCAGAGATATTACAAAAGATGGTCCTTGTCTTCTTGTGTCTTAGAAAAGTAGATGTGAACTTTGAAAACGTGCAAAACATCTGAGATTTGTTTTTGATATCTTTAATTTCTCCTTTAATCACATTGCCCATACATTGTAAGAGCAAGATGTTAGAAACATTGTTTTTAAATTATGAAAGAACGAGAAAAAAAAAATCATACAACAAATAAGTTTTCAAAAAAAATACTCTCCACAATCCAGAGAACAATCCCACCAATCAGAGAACAGCCACAACCAATCCCACCCATCAGCAGAGATGTGGTACCTCAGGTATAATCACTCTATATAAATCAATAAGGGTTCCAAAACATGATTGCTTCATTAAAAAGGCTGTCTGGGCCTGAACTAGTAATAACCTGTTCCCAGAGAAGGTCATCAATAGCTGATCAATGAGGATCCAATGGAAGCTGTGCCTGCATTACCAATCCGGGCCACTACAATGTGTACGGAGCCTTCCGCTTCTGGATCCGTTCACATTGACAGTGAGCCAGATAACAGCTAATCAGTGGGTGTCACGATTGGTGGACCCCCGCCAATTAACTATTGAGGACCTATCCTCAGGATACGTTATCAATAGTTCAGTCCTGGATAACCCATTTAGTTATATTTATTTCAGTAGAAAATGACTATGCTTGTAGCATAGGATGCCACTTAAAATTGCAACTTTTGAAAAACCAATGATCCATTCTATAATTTAGTTCCTTTTAATAATAAAATAATGCAAATGAGTGATGGAATAATCTGGCACAGGGTCACTTATTGGCATGGTAGTCAACGTATGAGTCAATATCGGACCTTTTAACAGGGGGCCATTAGTCTAATAGGTGGTGCTCTGGAAGATTATTCTATCAATCATTTGCATGGCTTAGTCCCAGTGAGCCCTGCATGGTCTAGATAAGACTTCCTCCACCCTAGTGGTACCCTCTCCACAAAAACCATTACTACCTGGACTCTCAATAATAAAATAGTAAATACAAAGTTTGAAGACAATTGATTCATAGGTGCCACAAAGCATAAGGTTTAAGAATGATAATATTTAAGTATTAGGTTGGACACTTTTTAAAATTTATTTATTGGTGCCAACAACTAAATTAGTTCAATTTTAGGCAAAAGTGATTATCCCAAAGTTTTCTTGCTCTGTCTCAAAATTTACTGGTACCTCAAGGCCAGTGTATTTCAATTTTTAGTGACACCCTAATGTACAGCCATTAGAGATGAGCGAGCACGCTTGTTTAAGGCTCATGCTTAAATGTATCTGGAACATGTTAGACGTTGACTTGTGCTTGAGATTTCCTTAAAGGGGTTTTGTCATTAGGACAATACCCTGTCCCCTAGCTTGGCCCTGCATAAAATAAAATTTTAAAAAATTAGGGTATACTCACCCCTCCTGGAGTCCCGGGATGCAGATGATTGTCACTGCCAGTATTTGGCGGTGACTTCCGTGTAGTCAGACAGCCGGAAGCATGTGACTGCTACAGCCAATCAGAGGCTGCAGAGTCACATCCCCAAACTCCTGGCATCATGGTGCCAACGATAGGAGTGCTGATGCCAGGGGTGCTGCAGCCTCTGATATGACCCCTGGGTTGTATGATTCACTCTACTGGGGCCCCGAAATGGGCCTAAATCCCCCCAAAAAACTAATATCTTAGTGGATAGGCTATGTGCAAAGTAGACATTTTGCAAGTTATTTAGGACAAAATTAAAAAGCTGTCCAGATGCAAGAGAAATTCCTATGTGACACAATTTTATTTTTCAAATGTATAAATAATATATGAACCATAAAATATGAACTACCAGAAGCCAAACTCATCTCTCTCTAGAAAAGTACCCTGGAGATTTTCCTTGATTTCTGCTGTAAAATCCCTGCAGTACTTACAGGAGATCTGCGATAATCATCATTTATTTTTAACCACGTTTTACTTTCACTTCTCTTACAAACATGCAAGAACTAATAAAAGCATAGCTACAGTATGTATTATATTACTTGCCACAGATCAAGAATAAATCACTTAAAAGGGGAAACACAGCTGAAATCATCTTATCATTCAAAATGTTTTTATTCAGATTTTAGAGATACATTACCAAAATATTGTACCGTAAACATATTAGTACATTTGCTCTTTGACACGGCTTCGTGTAAAGGTATACACAATATTCCTCCGTGACTCCGAGTATAAACTGACTGGCGGGAGGGTCTACGGTAAAAACCAAGGACTCCACCAATATCGCTCAACAGTTGAAAGAGCTCAGTGGCAAGTCACAAGCGTGAGAATAATAGTAAGACTACAGGGAAGGTGTAAGAAGGTTAGGGGGATAACCGGGGATAGCAAAAGAAGTACGCATCCGCAGTAGCAGTTGTTACATAACCTCTTGGATAGTAAGGTTGATCAAGTCTATGGAGGTACAACACCTAGTTGGAGCCAGGTGTTCAGATCATGCAAGTTGCAAAAGAGTAACCAAGCCGTCCAAGTCGCATAGAATTTTTCGACTTTGTTACCATCATTTGCAACCAGCTCTTCCATTTGGGAAATATGATCAATGGTTTCCACCCACATAATTCTTGTAGGGGGCAAGGATGATTTCTATAACTTTGGGATTATCTGGCGCATAGCCATAAGAAAAAAAGGTTTTTTTTTTTAGTTTTTGACACTGGTCCTGGGAGCATGGATTATAGGGCTGCTTCTGGTGTGAGGACCACTGAATCCCTGTAAAACACGTTAAAGAGGCTGGTAATCTCTTGCCAGAGGGAAAGGATCAGTGGACAGGACCACCAAATATGAAACTGCCTCTCTCCTGGGAGTATCTCCAACAGGTGTCTGGGGATACATCCTAGCTAATAGTGAAGGGGTCCTGTACCATTGGGATAGTATCTTGTAATTGGTTTCTTGAAATTTAGAGGATACTGAAGGGGAATGCATCAGCATGAAGGACTTGGTCTAGACCTCCTCTGGAAAAGATTTCCCAAGCTCCCTCTCCTGGTTCTCCACACACTAGTCATTATGGGTCTCCGCCATCAACAAGAGCCGATACAGTACCAAAACCCATGCCACTAAGGGCGTGGAGGACATACATAGTTGTTCAAATTGGGAGAGAGGAGACAAGAGAAGAACTAAAGGTCCCTAAGAGTGCATAAAGTGACTAATCTGCAGGTATTGAAACCAAGCTTGAGTCCTGGAAACCCCCTCGCCCAACACCTCACTCAGTGGACGAAGACCCAAGGCCGAGACAACGTTTCTGATTCGTGGAGGAAGAGAGTCCCCTCCCACTAGGATAGAAGAACCTCCCAGCAGCAAGGGCAGATCTGGGTTCCCTATCAGGGGTGTAAGGGGACCAGGTCAGGAGACTAGATCGAAGTGGGGAGCAAAACCATTCCACGCATCCAAGAGCTGTCGCAGGAAACAGATCCTCGCAGGAATCTTATGGGACACTGAAGGCGAAAGCCAGAAAGAGCCATTTATATGCATGGGAGCACACGTGTTCTAGCTCCACGCAAGGTTTGGGGGATCTGTTGTTAAGGATGTCTACAACACAATTACATACGGCAGCCTTATGATATAGGGAGAAGCTGAGTAAACCAACCCCACCATTTGCCTTCTGACGTATAAGGGTTTTAAATTTCACCCGGGGCTTAGAGACTCTACCCATACAAAATAAAGAGCTAATTGACGAATTCTGGCAAAATAAGATTTAGGGAGTCTCAGTGGTAAGGTTTGGAATATGTATAAAAACTTAGAAAGGAAGTCCATTTTTAATATGTTAATTCTCCCAAACCAGGATATAGTAAGAGGGCGCCACTGCTTAAGCTTCTTTCCGAATCTAACAAGCCTCAGTTTAAAATTCGGATCAAATAGGTTGTTGTGGTCACTGGCAAGGTTAACACCCAGGTATTTAATGTAGTCAGCTCTTCATTTCAGCGTGAAAGATGCTCCAAGAATCGAACCTCAGCTGGCGGGATTGTTATATTGAGGATCTCTGATTTATGGACACTAACTTTAAAATTACTAACTCTACCAAAGCTCTCTAACTCCGCCAGGACAACCAGGAAGGCAATTTTTGGATTTTTGAGGTATATCAGGAGGTCATTCGCGAACAAAGCAAGTTTGTGTTCGAACATTTCTGTCTTAAACCCCTGGATATCTGGGTTTTTCCTGAGATCATTGGCCAGGGACTCCATCACCAGTACATATAAGTAAGGGGAAGGAGGGCTTCCCTGTCTCATTCCATTGTTAATTTTGAGATGAGAGAAAAGGGAGCCGTTCACACTCATCCAGGCCGTCGGGTTATGATGCAAAGCCATGATACATCTCAAAAACCTAGGGCCCAGGCCAATCCTCCGTGGGGTCGACTCCAGGAACCCTCAATGGACTCAGTCAAAGGCCTTTTCGACATCAACTGACAGACGGCACATGGGTGCCCCAGTGAGCCGAGCCTGTAAGATCAGGGAAACAGGTTTGATTGCATTATCCCTGGCTTCCAACCCTGGCACAAAACCAGTCTGTTCCTTGTTGATGAAAGCTGGGATAAACTGTTTCAGGCGGGAAGCCAGAATTTTGGAGAATATTTTAGTGTCTATATTTAGAAGCGATATGGGATGGTAGTTGCTACAAGAAGTAGGGTCTTTGCCTATCTTAGGGATGACCGTGATTATAGCCGGTAGAGCTTGGTACAAAAACGATCTACAGATTAAATTGAAGGATCTCATTAGAAGGGGGGGGGGGTCAATAGGTCTCCACAGGCTTTGAAGAATCTTGGGGTGAAACCATCTGGGCCTGGGCTCTTACCTAATTTTAGGTCCCTGATCACATCTTGGATCTCTTGTTCAGAGATATCTCCTTCTAGGCTATTGGACTCTCCCTCTGAGAGGACCTTTGGGGCAAATCTATCTGGGTAAGCGTCAATATCCAAAAGGTCCTACGTTTGTTTTTCTCCCAGGCTATCCGGCAGGTTGTAAAGGTCTTGGTAATATGATCTAAAACATTCCAGGATGTCTAAGGTGGAATGGACTGCCCCTTTAATTGGAGAATTTAGGGAGATTATATAGGGTCCGGACATCCTGTGATGGAGAGCCCTGGCCAGCCCCTGTTCGCATTTATTACTGCATTCGTAAAAACCTCCATGCCATTTATCTCTATATACTGGTCCAGGATGGAGAGAATTCTCCTACAGGTATTCAAGATATACCTGAGATATCTGCCCTGAGGTCATTTGATGGGACCCTTTTATTGGATGACAGCCTTATTCCAATTCACTGTAAAAAGGCGTATCCATCGACATAAGGTCCCTTTATACGGCAGTCACTAAGGGATTAAAGCAGCTGAAAGCAAATAGAAAATATATACATGGTGTCACAGGACACTAAAAGTACTATGAAATAGGTCAACACTGAATAAAGGAATTTATATTTACTCCACTTTGGCTGTGCTGTCCGATTCCCCTTGCGTTGATCACATGGAGGGGTAGCTACTTCCATATTTGATGTACCCTCCACCCCATCTGATCTGCCCAAGATTTGCAGACAGGCAACATTTTTTAGACAAATTAGAAAATCTAAATAAATTCTAACAATTCTCAGTGATCTATGTCTATAGACTGATATAAACCCTCTAGCAACATTAACTGAACTGCAAAATGATAGCTACAGTGACAATAGCTTCCCGAACTCTGTCTGCGCGAACTCCTCCAGGAAAAAAAAAAGAAAACTCAGTCGCAGCTATTTTTTTACAGAAGCTAGAAAAAAAAATTCTCCTTATATTCACAGACTGGAAATTTACAAATTGTTGGCGAACCTGGATGTATGGCTGAATACTAAAAGAGCTGCACAGCCACTCGCCAAGACTCGCCAACGCACCAAGGTAAAGAGCTCATGGTACCCTGGTACCAACATTATCAACCAATTGGTTGCATTCACAAGTTATGCCTTCCCTTCAGTTGTACAGTATCTTTCCTAACATCACACTTTTCAAGACCAGCAGCAGAAATGTGTTAGTGGGGCTGGATGAAACCTGGATTCTCAGCAGTGGAATGGTTAGGCAATGAGGAATACCCAAATATGACTGCTATACAGACCTGAGATATAGTGATATTGTGTGGACAGCTCTATTCTCTCAGTGTTTCCTAAGTCACGTTCTATTGGCTTCCGTTTGTGTATTCTCAACAAACATTAGACTAGTTCCTCATGTATCTTAAAGGCTCCATTAGGAGCTGCAGTTAGGAGGGCGATTTTTTCCCACTAAAATGACAACACCGTGACAGAAACTCAATGGACCCCATAATAGCAAGTGGGGTCCGTTGGGTGCCCCCCGTCGTGTGACGAATCCGGCACTGCCGCTATTTTCATTTTTCTGCTACTCCAACAGAATAGAAAATATAAGCACGGATGTGAAACCAGGCTGTAAAAGGTCATTAGTCTCTCAGTAAACCTTACATAAATCAATAATACAGGCAAATATAATAAACTTTATAATGCTTATCAGTGAAGGATGCTTCTTCTCCACTTAGGCTCATTTCCTCTGGCTGCCTCCTAATGTTACAGGGCTTTTCCAGGGAAATACTACTGATGACCTGCAGTTACAAGCACTGGCCACTATAAGGAGGTCAGCTCGGAGGCTTCCGATCAAACCTTTGTGTATTTGGAGCAGAAGTCTCCACGCCGACCTCCCATGAAGTGGCCGGCACTCATAACTGCAGGCAAGGCTCACATTGATTTCAATGAGAGCCGTGCCTGCAGTTACAAGCATCGGTCACAGAGATCGGCGCAGGAGAATTACACACCGACCTCTGTGTTAGTGTGGTGCTGACAGCATGCACCCGCCCAGCTGATCGGTCGGGTTCCCGAGCGGCGGACCCCGGTCAGTCAACTATTGGTGACTAGAGATGGGCGAGCATGCTCGTTTAAGGCTGATACTCGAAAGAGCATCGGTCTTTTCAAGTAACTGCTTACTCGTCTAAGCACTATGCGGGGGGGTGGCAGGGAGCAGGGGGGAGAGAGAGAGATCTCTCACTCTCTCCCCTGCCGCACCCCCCGCATGGTGTTCGGGCGAGTAAGCAGTTACTCGAAAAGACCGATGGTCTATCGAGTATCAGCCTTAAACGAGCGTGCTTGGTTATCTCTATTGATGACCTATCCAGATGATAGGTCATCAATTGTATTTCCCTGGAAAACCCTTTTAATCAATTTTTCTTAAACACTGCTCAAATCTATTTTGGTAGACAAAATGGATAAAAAGCTTACTGAGAGGTCTAATTACTTGCTGTCCATAGAAGTCTATGGAAATTGGAAGGGAAGGAGGGTTGGAAGAGCTAAGTGAGAGAGATACGCACAGATGGTGCTGCAGCTAATAGTAAGTGTTTTACTGTCTCACAGCTACTGGGTTCACATCTACACTGCTCAATACTTTTCTATAAAGTATCCCATGCTGCTGCTGCTGCTTCACTGTATGTTAGAAACTGATAGGGAAGCAGACTTTCTTACTTTCCATATGTGCACTTTACAGGATGTATCATAGCAGACACTGTCCACCCACCATCTCAGCGAAAAAGTAGAAGAAGTAGTGAGGAAGCCTGCAGAGGGAAAACAGATTAAAATTCACAATGCGAGTTATATAACGGCAAGAGATAGTGTTATTCTTTATGTACACACAGGGGAGCTTATTCTAAAAAGTCACATGAGAGTTCAGGTTTAACTATTCTCATATCAGTCTCAGAAAAACATCAAGTATAACACAAGACAAAGTTGCTGATGGTGATACAAAACTAACCTATTTGAAGAAAATGTGCCTTCAATACTGCTAGCTACTGATCTTTTACACAGGGGCATCTTAACGGGGTCAGCTAAGGTTTATGGCATTTCCATCACATGCCATAAACCTATAAAAAAGAATAAATGAGAATTAAAACAAACTTTATAGTATACATAAAAACCCCCACTATAACAGCTTAAAAAAAACAAGCAAAAAACAGTATGAAGATACTGGTTCATAACCAACAAGATGATTTTGATATGTCGCCACCTAGTGTTGAATGCTCTGTATTAATTTCTAAATAGTGCAGACCATCATTTTCCCTATAGTCATGTGTTAGGTTGTACTGGTTGGGATCTGTTGTACTATGGTTTCTAGCAGCACAAGCCCACAGGTGTGGTATTGTGCTGGCAGGATGTGGTGATCTCCAGCAGCCAATCCCCTGGGTGTTTGCTCACATATAAAGCCAGCTCCTGTCAGTGTCTGTTTGGTGTCCAGAGTGAGCAGTCATGTATCCTTATCTGTTGCCGCTTGCTGTGTGTTTGGTGTCTTGTTGGTTCATGTCCGTTCTTACGTTTATTTTTTGTCAGTTTGTCTCTGCTTTGTCCTGCTGAGTTATTTGCCATTTCTAGGCTAGAGTGTCACTTAGGGTCCTCTAGTAGATGTGTCTTGCTAGTGTAGGGACCGCAAGACACAAGGAGCCTTGTCGTGGGCCTTGTGGCTTACGTTCATTGGCCAATGTACGAACCAATACCTCGTACGTTTATAGCTATGACATCTGCTTATGTGTACTAGTATGCATGGCGATAGTTTTGGTCATTTGTTAGTCCCTATGTTGTCTGTCCATCAGTCAGTCCGCAGTATGCAGTGTTCTGTTGGGAATTCTGTCTTAGGTTCCCGTGTTTGTGTTATACTCAGCCTGTTTTGGGCACGTTTGTGTGGGCCCAGTGCTTATTTGCCCACACGAATGTAACACCATGTATGAATGTGAAAGCTGGACTCTGGAAAACGCTAACAGAAGGAGGATTGATGCGTTGAAGCTGCGGTGTGGCGAAAGCTGCTGCATATGCCCTGGATGGGGAGAGTAACAAACAGAGAAGTGCTGAATCATATAAGACCTGATATATTACTGGAGGGCAAGATGACCGGGCTCACTTATTTTGGCCATATCATGCGAGCAGATAAGTGGCAGTGACCAGTTTTTGACACTGGTCCTGGGAGCATAGATATTAGGGCTGCTTCTGGTGTGAAGACCACTGGATCCCTGTAAACTACGTTATATAGACTGGTAATCTCTTGCCAGAGAGGAAGGATCAGTGGACAGGACCACCAAATATGTAAGAAACTGCATCTCTCCTGGGAGCATCTCCAGCAGATGTCTAGGGTCTGGGGATACATCCTAGCTAATGGTGAATGGGTCCTATACTATTGGGATAGTGTCTTGTAATTGGTTTCTTGAAATTGAGAGGATACTGAAAGGGCATGCGTCAGCGTGAAGGACTTGGTCCAGACCTCCTGTGGAAAAGATTTACCGAGCTCCCACTCCCAGTTCTCCACACACTTCACCGCATCATTATGGGTCTCCACCATCAGCAAGAGGCAATACAGTACCGAAACCTCTGCCACTAAGGGCGTGGAGGACATACATAGTTGTTCCAACTGGGAGAGAGGAGACAAGAGAAAAGCTAAAGGTCCCTAAGAGTGCATAAAGTGACTAATCTGCAGGTATTGAAATCACACTCCAGTCCTGGAACCCCCCTCGCCAAACAACTCACTCAGCGGGTGAAGACCCGAGGCCAACCCGACGTCTCTGATTCGTGGAGGAAGCGAGTCCCCTCCCGCTGAGATAAAAGAACCTCCCAGCAGCAAGGGCAGATCCGAGTTCCTTATCAGGGGGGGTAAGTGGACACGGTTGGGAGACTAGACCGAAATAGTAGGCAAAACCATTCCATGCATCTAAGAGCTGTCGCAGGAAAGGGGTCCTTGCAGGAATTTTATGGGACACCGAAGGCAAGAGCCGGAAAGAGCCATTTATATGAACAGGAGCACTCTCATGTTCCAACTCCACACAAAGTTTGGTGGATCTCTTGTGAAAGATGTCTAGAACACAATTACATATGGCAGCCTTATGATACGCCTTCTGACGTCTAAGGGTTTTAAATTTCACCCAGGGCTTAGAGCCTCCCCACACAAAATCAAGAGCTATTCGGCGAATTCTGGCAAAATAAGATTTAGGAAGTCTCAGTGGTAAGATTTAGAATAAGTATAATACTTGGGAAGGGAGTCCATTTTTAGTACATTAATTCTCCCAAACCAGGATATAGTGAGAGGGTGCCACTGCTTAAGCTCCTTTCCGAATTTAACAAGACTCGGTTAGAAATTCAGATCAAACAGGTTGTTGTGGTCACTGGCAAGGTTAACACCCAGGTATTTAATGTAGTCAGCTCTCCATTTCAGCGTGAAAGATGCTCCAAGAATCGAAGCCTCAGCTGGCAGGAGTGTTACATTGAGGATCTCTGATTTATGGACATTAACTTTGAAATTATTAACTCTACCAAAGCTCTCAAACTCCGCCAGGACAACCGGGAAGGCAATTCTTGGATTCGAGAGGTATATCAGGAGGTCATCCGTGAACAAGGCAAGTTTGTGTTCGAACATTTCTGTCTTAAACCCCTGGATATCCGGGTTTTTCCTGAGATCATTGGCCAGGGACTCCATCACCAGCACATATAAGTAAGGGGAAGGAGGGCTTCCCTGTCTTATTCCATTGTTAATTTTGAGATGAGAGAAAAGGGAGCCGTTCACCCTCATGCAGACAGTCGGGTTATGATATAAAGCCATGATCCATCTCAAAAACCTAAGGCCCAGGCCGATCCTCCGCAGGGTCGACTCCAGGAACCCTCAATAGACCCGGTCAAAGGCTTTTTCGGCATCAACTGACAGAAGGCACATGGGGGTGCTACTACCCCTTACTGGGGCAACATTGACATTGATATAGTCAGTAGCATTGTTAGGGAACGGATACCCCCATCACTCGTTAATTGGTCATAATGAAAAGGACTATTACATAGATTTAGAACGTTGAACAAAGAAAATTTAGAGATACCTTAAGGAATAACTTTATTGAATTCATAAGCATTCCATTTACCAAATTGCAGTTTAAGACATTGTTATGAATATTTCACAGATACGAATAATATGGAGAACAATGCTTTCATTATAATCTGTTATGTACAAGTCTCTAATAAAACACATTTTTGATAGAAGGCACATGGGAGCCCTAGTGAGCAGAACCTGCAAGATCAGGGAAACAGGTTTGATTGCGTTGTCCCTGGCTTCCCGGCCCAAAATCAGTCTGTTCCTTGTTGATTAAAGCTGGGATAAACTGTTTCAAACGAGAAGCCAGAATATTTAAGAATATTTTAGTGTCTATATTTAGAAGCGATATGGGATGGTAGTTGCTACAAGAAGTAGGGTCTTTGCCTATCTTAGGGATTACCGTGATTATAGCCTGTAGGGCTTGGTACGGGAACAATCTAGAGATTGAATTAAAGGATCTCATGAGAAGGGGGGCAGTACGTATACACAGGCTTTGAAGAATCTGGCAGTGAAACCATCCAGGCCTGGTCTCTTACCTAATTTTAGTTCTCTGATCACATCTTGGATCTCTTGTTCAGAGATATCTCCTTCTAGGCTATTGGACTCTCCTTCTGAGAGGGCCTTTGGGGCAAATCTATCTAGGTAAGCGTCTATATCCAAAAGGTCCTGCGTTCATCTTTCTCCCTGGCTATCTCGCAGGTTGTAAAGCTCTTGGTAATATGATCTAAAACATTCCAGGATGTCTGAGATGGAATGGACTGCCCTTTTAATTGGAGACTTGAGGAAGATTATATAAGGTCCGGAAGGCCTGTGATGGGGAGCTCTGGCCAGTCACCGTTCGCATTTATTACTGCATTCGTAAAAACCTCCATGTCTTTTATCTCTGGAGCAGAGCGTATACCTGAGATATCTGCCCTAAGGTCGTCTAATGGGACCCTTTAATTGGATAACACCATAGGAATGCGCCACAAGGTCTTCAAAGTCCCATTCACATATATCCAATCCCCAAGGTGTCGGGAGAGCTGCAGGACATAGAGAGGGCTTTCCTTGCAGGGAAGAGACCCCCACAGAGAGATATAAATAATATTCTATTAGAAAAAGCATCTCTGAGCTTCGTGATAATGTGATATAATCAGAGTAAAATATTTGTCCTAAGGACAAAAAGTATTTAGCTAAATACTTTTTGTCCTTTAATTGGATGACAGCCTTATTCCAATTCACTGTAAAAAGGCGTATCCATCGAAATAAGGTCCCTTTATACGGCAGTCACTAAGGGATTAAAGCAGCTGAAAGCAAATAGAAAATATATACATGGTGTCACAGGACACTAAAAGTACTATGAAATAGGTCAACACTGAATAAAGGAATTTATATTTACTCCACTTTGGCTGTGCTGTCCGATTCCCCTTGTGTTGATCACATGGAGGGGTAGCTACTTCCATATTTGATGTACCCTCCACCCCATCTGATCTGCCCAAGATTTGCAGACAGGCAACATTTTTTTTACAGACAAATTAGAAAATGTAAATGAATGCTAACAATTCTCAGTGATCTATGTCTATAGACTGATATAAACCCTCTAGCAACATTAACTGAACTGCAAAATGATAACTACAGTGACAGCTTCCCGAACTCTGTCTGCGCGAACTCCTCCAGGGAAAAAAGGAAACTCAGTCGCAGTTATTTTTTTTTACAGAAGCTAGAGAAAAAAAATCTCCTTATATTCATAGACTGGAAATTTATAAATTGTTGGCGAACCTGGATGTATGGCTGAATACTAAAAGAGCTGCACAGCCACTCGCCAAGACTGGCCAACGCACCAAGGTAAGGAGCTCATGGTACCCTGGTACCAACATTATCAACCAATTGGTTGCATTCACAAGTTATGCCTTCCCTTCAGTTGTACAGTATCTTTCCTAACATCACACATTTTAAGACCAGCAGCAGAAATGTGTTAGTGGGGCTGGATATTAGGGATTAACAGCAATGAAACCTGGATTCTCAGCAGTGGAACGGTTAGGCAATGAGGAATACCCAAATATTACTGCTTTACAGAACTGAGATATAGTGATATTGTGTGGAAAGCTCTATTCTCTCAGTGTTTCCTAAGTCACGTTCTATTGGCTTCCGTTTGTGTATTCGCAACAAACATTAGACTAGTTCCTCA
Organism: Eleutherodactylus coqui; assembly: GCF_035609145.1. Taxonomy (NCBI): domain Eukaryota; kingdom Metazoa; phylum Chordata; class Amphibia; order Anura; family Eleutherodactylidae; genus Eleutherodactylus; species Eleutherodactylus coqui. Next base: position 219,438,809 of record NC_089841.1, read on the forward strand.
TGTATCTTAAAGGCTCCATTAGGAGCTGCAATTAGGAGGGCGATTTTTCCCAGTAAAATGACAACACCGTGACAGAAACTCATTGGACCCCATAATAGCAAGTAGGGTCCGTTGGGTGCCCCCCGTCGTGTGACGAATCCGGCACCGCCGCTATTTTCATTTTTCTGCTACTCCAACAGAATAGAAAATATAAGCACAGATGTGAAACCAGGCTGTAAAAGGTCATCAGCCTCTCAGTAAACCTTGCATAAATCAATAATAGGCAAATATAATAAACTTTATAATGCTTATCAGTGAAGGATGCTTCTTTCTCCACTCATTTCCTCTGGCTTCCTCCTAATGTTAAAAGGGTTTTCCAGGGAAATACTACTGATGACCTGCAGTTACAAGCACTGGCCACTATAAGGAGGTCAGCTCGGAGGCTTCCGATCAAACCTTTGTGTATTTGGAGCAAAAGTTTCCACGCCGACCTCTCATGAAGTGGCCGACACTCATAACTGCAGGCAAGGCTCTCATCAATTTCAATGAGAGCCGTGCCTGCAGTTACAAGCGTCGGTCACTACACAGAGATCGGCGCAGAAGACTTACACACCGACCTCTGTGTTAGTGTGGTGCTGACAGCATGCACCCGCCCAGCTGATCGGTCGGGTTCCCGAGCGGTGGACCCCGGTCAGTCAACTATTGATGACTAGAGATGGGCGAGCACGCTCGTTTAACCCCTTAATGACGCGGCCATTTTTCGTTTTCCATTTTCGTTTTTTCCTCCCCCCTTTAAAAAAATCATAACTCCTTTATTTTTCCATCCACGTCACTGTATGAGGGCTTGTTTTTTGCGGGATGAGTTGTATTTTTCAATGGTGCTATTTAAAGTACCATATAATGTACTGAAAAACTTTTAAAAAATTCTAAGTGGAGTAAAATGGAAAAAAAACGACATTTTGCCATCTTTTAGTACGTCTTGCTTCTACGGCGCACAAATGGCAACAAAAACGACATGATAACTTTATTCTATGGGTCGGTACGATTACTACGATGCCAAACTTGTTTAGGTTTTTTTTTACTATACTCCTCTTTTTTTTTTTTAAAGACATAACATTTTTTTCAATTATTTTCTGTCGTCATTTTGTGCGCGCGATAACTTTTTTATTTTTCCGTCGACGTAGTTGAGCAAGGTCTCATTTTTTGCGGGATGTCCTGTAGTTTCTGATAGTACCATTTTGGAATACATATGACTTTTTGATCGCTTTTTATTGCATTTTTTATTGGAGACAGGGTAACTAAAAAAATGCATTTCTGGCGTTCTTCATTTTTTGTTTCGGACGACGTTCACCGTGTGGGAAAAATTATGTGCTACTTTGATAGATTGGACTTTTACGGACGCGGCGATATCAAATACATATTTTTAATTTATTATTTAGATTTTTTAATAACAGATATGGCAAAAGGGGGGTGATTTAAACTTTTACAACTTTTTTTTTTTTCCAATTAAAAAAAAACTTTATTGATTCTTTTTTTTACTTTACTTTGAAGTCCCCCTGGGGGACTTTAAGATGCGATGCTTTGATCGCTCCTGCAGTATGACGTAATGCTATAGCATTACGTCATACTGCTTTTTGACAGGCAGCCTATGAAGCCACCCCACGGGGACGGCTTGATAGGCAGTCTGCTAAGGCAGCCCTGGGGCCTTTCATTAGGCCCCCCGGCTGCCATGATACGTGCAAGGCTCCCCCGATCTCACCGCGGGGGGGCCGCGCGGGACCCCCGAACATCGTTCGGGGGATTTAAATGCCGCTGTCAGAATTGTTATAAACAGCTGATGCCCGCACTGTATGAAGAGAGGTTGCCACGCAACCTCTCTTCATACATACCCCGACGCTCCATGACGTACCAGGTACGTCATTGGTCGTTAAGGGGTTAAAGCTGATACTCGAAAGAGCATCGGTCTTTTCAAGTAACTGCTTACTCGTCTAAGCATCATGCTCTCTCACTCCCCCCCCCCCCTGCATGTTGCTTGGACGAGTAAGCAGTTACTCGAAAAGACTGATGATGGTCTATCGAGCATCAGCCTTAAACGAGCGTGCTTGGTTATCTCTATTGATGACCTATCCAGATGATAGGTCATCAATTGTATTTCCCTGGAAAACCCTTTTAATCAATTTTTCTTAAAAACTGCTCAAATCTATTTTGGTAGACAAAATGGATAAAAAGCTTACTGAGAGGTCAGATTACTTGCTGTTCATAGAAGTCTATGAAAATTGGAAGGGAAGGAGGGTTGGAAGAGCTAAGTGAGAGAGATACGCACAGATGGTGCTGCAGCTAATAGTAAGTGTTTTACTGTCTCACGGCTACTGGGTTCACATCTACATTGCTCAATACTTTTCTATAAAGTATCCCATGCTGCTGCTGCTTCACTGTATGTTAGAAAGCAGACTTTCTTACTTTCCATATGTGCACTTTACAGGATGTATCATAGCAGACACTGTCCACCCACCATCTCAGCGAAAAATAGAAGAAGTAGTGAGGAAGCCTGCAGAGGGAAAACAGATTAAAATTCACAATGCGAGTCATATAATGGCAAAAGATAGTGTTATTCTTCATGTACACACAGGGGAGCTTATTCTGAAAAGTCACATGAATGTTCAGGTTTAAAGGGGTTGTCCCGCGCCGAAACGGGGTTTTTTTTTTTTTCAAACCCCCCCCCCGTTCGGCGTGAGACAGCCCCGATGCAGGGGTTAAAAAAGATCACCGGACAGCGCTTACCTGAATCCCCGCGCTCCGGTGACTTCTTACTTACCCGGTGAAGATAGCCGCTGGCATCTTCTCCCTCCGTGGACCGCAGGGCTTCTGTGCGGTCCATTGCCGATTCCAGCCTCCTGATTGGCTGGAATCGGCACGTGACGGGGCGGAGCTACACGGAGCTCCATTGAGAAGATAAGAAGAGCCGGACTGCGCAAGCGCGTCTAATTTGGCCATTAGACGGCGAAAATTAGACGGCAACCATGGAGACGAGGAAGCCAGCAATGGAGCAGGTAAGTGAAAAACTTTTTATAACTTCTGTATGGCTCATAATTAATGCACAATGTACATTACAAAGTGCATTAATATGGCCATACAGAAGTGTATAGACCCACTTGGTGCCGCGGGACAACCCCTTTAACTATTCTCATATCAGTCTCAGAAAAAGGGGGTTATCTAAGGTTTATGACATTTTCATCAAGTGCCGTAAACCTATAAAAAAGAATAAATGAGAATTAAAACAAACTTTATAGTATGCATAAAAAACCCACTATAACAAAAACTATGACATTTAAAAAAAAGAAAAAAACAAAACAGTATGAAGATACCGATTCACAACCAACTAAATGGTTTTGATATAATGTCGCCACCTAGTGTTTAATGTTCTGTATTAATTGTTAAATATTACAGACAATCATTTTCCCCATAGCCATGTAAGGATGTGAAAGCTGGACTCTGTAAAAAGCTGATAGGAGGATTGATGCGTTTGAGCTGTGGTGCTAGCGAAAGCTGCTGTGTATACCCTGGACGGCGAGAGTAACAAGTAGAGAAGTCCTGAATCGTATAAGACCCGATATATCACTGGAGGGCAAGATGACCGGACTCACGTATTTTGGCCATGTAATGCGAGCAGATCAGTGGCAAAAGACGACCCGGCCGCCAAAGGACACGATGGCTGATACTGTCAGAGCGGATACTCGCATGGATATCAACCAGCTGAAAGAAGCAGTGCAAAAACATGGAGGAAGCTCAGCTTTAGGGTCGCCGGGGGGCGTGAACGACTAAACGGCTAACTACAACATTAATTTTTAACTTTAAAATGTATACACTACTGATAAGTATCCTATTAAATATATTGACCTTCCTTAGCCATTTAAGTAGAAATGATTTTACATTTAACCCCATGAAGACCAAGCCTATTTTTGACATTTAGTGCAGCCAAAATTTTTTATTTTGCGTTACTGCATTCAGAGAGCAAAAGCCTTTTTTAGTCAACATATCTGTATGAGAGCTCGTGTTTTGTGAGAAGAGTTGTATTTTTAATGGTTCCATTTTTGGGTTCGTATAGCTTATTAATAGAGATGAGCGAGCACGCTCGGATAAGGCAGTTACTTGAGTGAGCATCGCTCTTCTCGAGTAACTGCATTCTCGTCCGAGCAGGCTCGGGGGGCGGGGGGGGGGGGGGGAGTAAGAGATCTCTCTCCCTCCCCCCCCCCCCCCACTCACGCCTGGCGCCCCCCCGAGCCTGCTCGGACGCAAATGCAGTTACTCGAGAAAAGCGATGCTCGCTCGAGTAACTGCCTTATCCGAGCGTGCTCGCTCATCTCTAATTATTAACTTTTTTGTAGTACTAGAAAAAAAGAGAGACAATAATTACACTTTTTTTGTGCAAATTTTCCCCAGTTTGCCATGTGCATAAACAACGTGTTACCTCAATTCAATGGGATAATACAATTGTCAATTAAACAAAAGCCCCCTAAAAGCTGTAAGTTCAATTTAAATTCAACCCCAAGCTACTGAGTTTATATACATATGTTTACAGCTGCATATAAATATACAATGAGGGGAAAAAAGGCAGGATAAAAATGATATTAGCCCTGCCCAAGTCATCCAATGCCTCAGGAATCAAGTTATTTAGAGGTCTGAGCCTGGTAGAGCGCACTCTTAAGCGCCCTCATGCAATTTTGCACAAATCAGTTAGTTTCTGTAAAAAGTACAGGATGGTTCATATTTGTGACTTAAGTTTGAACCAAGCAGTTTGGGCTTAGATGCACAACATTAACTAGAAACAAAAGTTCAACATTTGCAGAGTCCACTGGATTAAGTTATAGGGCGTGTGAGTGGGGCAATGGCCTCCATGTCTGGGGACTCTACCATCCATTCCGGCTAAATTATTTCCTAATTACAATCTTCCTTGTAAACATATATACACAGTACCATCCTGATAAAATTAGAAACATAGAACGTTAAAAACAAATTTTTTCGGCACTGACATTATTGTTACGATCGTGTGGGCAAACTAAGCACGGGGCCCACACGATCGTGACCAAAGGGGACTGGGTACGCACACGGGTTTCTGGCAAACTGACCCTGTGCTACAAGGAGGTTGGCAAGGCCCTACCTAAGCAGGGACATTGCCCCAATAAAGGCAGCCCAGCGGTCTTCGGATCTCGGCCCTAGCTGATCCTAGGGGCCACGCACCAGAACAGGACACATACATATGACAGGGACTGAACAACAGGACACACTGAGCCAGAATACAGAGCATACAGCAGCCACAATGCAAACACTAATACCAGATGATAAGCTGAATATAAAAGTGAGGTGTTAGTTCGTACATTGGCCAATGAACTTAAGCTGCAAGGCCCCTCGTATCTTGCAGTCCCTACACTAGCAAGACACATCTACTAGAGGGCCCTAGGGGCCAACCTAGCGCAGACATAGCAAACAAACTCAGCAGACCAAACTGACACAAAATAAACGTACAAATGGACATGAACCGCAAGGCACAGATCACACAGCAAGCTGCAACAAAACACAGATAGCAGGTCACACAGCAAACTTCAACAGACAAGGATTCATGATTGCTCACACTGAACACCATACAGAGACTGACCAGGAGCTGGGTTTATATGTGAGCACAGACCCAGGAGATTGGCTAGCAGGAAGTACCACACCCAGCCAGCTCAATCAATTAACCCTGTGAGGTCTGTGCTGCTAGGAAGCTTAGAACTACAGATCCCAGCAGCACGCGTAACAATTATATAATGTATGATGGTAGTTACAACGCATATAGAGGGGGAGGTAGGTGTTTAGACAACTCAGTTCTTTCCAGAATTATTAGTCAATGTTAACTTACATTGGTTTTCCAATAGCCAGACAGGAAACTTTCAGAGGATGCAGTCAGGACCTGTAAATGTACTTGCTGTGGGGTCCGGCGTCATCTTCCTCACCACCACTGCTCTCCTGCACTACATTACTATGCCAGGGCTCATATGCAGGTCTAAAATTCCAGTCTAGTAAAGGGCCAGTAGCACCAAATTCCCTTGTCATCAGATAACGCCCAAGGGCCCACCCACGGTGCCTACGAAACAAGGTCCATTTGGTTCCGGCGCTCTGCTAAGGTGTTATATTTCTGTGAAAAAGTTGGTACAGTGATTTGGGGTTATTTGCTTAGCTTCACAGTTTAGCAACCTGGGGATTCCCTATGGAACAGTCTACAACCCTTTGTGGATGAAAAACTCAATCTCTTGCTTGATAAAGACCAAATGCAGGTCGAAACGTAGCTTTATCTTTAAAGGGGTTGTCCCGCGGCGAAATCAAAATTTTTTTTTTCAACATACCCCCACATTGTGCCCCGTTAAAAACAATCCCTTTGTTATTTAAAGAAAAAAAAAAAAGAAAAAAAAATCGCTTACCTCCATCCCCGTTGGGGCAGTTTCTTCTTTTCTTCTTTTAAAGATGGCCGCCGGTCCTTTCCCAGGGATGCACCGCAGTTTTCTCCCATGGTGCACCGTGGATTATCTTCTCCTGTCTTGCGTTCCACTGCCGATTACAGCCACCTAATTGGCTGATCGGCACCACGTGACGGAGGCGGAGCTACGATGACGATGCGCAGACCAGCTCTCCGGCGCGAGCACACCGGAGCGGCCCCATTCAACAGAGCAGAAGAACGGACAGCGCAAGCGCGTCTAAAGAAGCCAGAAGATGCAGAAATTAGTCGGAGCCATGGAGACGGGGACGCCAGCAACGGAGCAGATAAGTGTATAACTTCTGTATGGCTCATATTTAATGCACGATGTATATTACAAAGTGCATTAATATGGCCATACAGAAGTGTATACCCCCACTTGATTTCACGGGACAACCCCTTTAAAGACATGAAGGAATAAACCCTTAGTGTTCTAATCTTCACCATTTATGCTGCCACGTTCTTGATACTATGTTTGGACTTTTTTTTTTTTTTTTATCATTAGATTTTTATTGGTTTTTTATCTTGGTAGCAATACAGCAGATGACAAGAATAAAGTAACATTAATGTAAATTTAACATGAGTAACAACACAAGTACAAGTCTTCTGTTCATGAATCCCGTTGTTGGGTCAAAATTCTTGGGAACAGTTGTGAGAGTGTAATGTTACATGAATCAAATGAACTTATTCATCTTCTGTGAATTATCAGAACATTAACATCGCCTTATTTCTCTGCCAGAATCCAGCAAAAGGCCAAAGATGAAAAGAAGAGAAAAAGAGAGAGAGAAAAAAAAAAGTTATATAAAAAGAGAAAGAACGTTTAGATAAACTTTTAATTGGGATAAAGGGGGGGGGGGGGGGGAGGGGATGAAAAGTGGTTAGTTGGGAAACAGATGCAGCCATGGGTTCCACTTGTTTAGATATGCTGAGAAGCCTCCATTCTTTTGGGCGTAAAGTTTTTCATATATACTATGATCTGATATTGTCTGGATTAGGTCAGATATGGTAGGAGACACCTCGGTCTTCCACTTTCTTGATATTAGTAGTTTACCGGTAAGGAGAATGTGGCAAGCAATCTTCCTCGATTGAGTAGGGAACTTCCCACTATCCAGTAGAAGAATTGCTAGTCTTGGGGACTTAATAGTAGTTGTTTTTGTAATTTTTCTTATAAGGGAAAAGACTTCGTCCCAGAACCGCGTGAGTTTTGGGCAGCTCCAGAAGATGTGGTATATACTGCCTGGGAGGCCACATTGCCTCCAGCAGGAATCACTTGTATTAGGAAAGACTCTAGCTAGGGTCACCAGGGTGTAGTACCATCTGGTCAGCACTTTTATGTGGGCCTCGAGAATATTTGCATTAAGAGTTGACTTGTTAGCCCATTCAAATGCTGAAATCCATTGGTTTGTTGTATTTCTCCCTCCCGTGTCTCTCTCCCAATTGAGAAGATGAACTTTTTTTGTTTCTCTCATGTCGCCTGAAAGAGCGCCATAGCAAGTTCTCACAAGGGATCGAGACAACGGGGTGGAGCCACTAAGGATCTTTTTATTTTCATTTGGTATGTTCACCTTCCAGAGTTGGGAGCTTTGAAGAAGGGAACGGATCTGAAGATATTTGAAGAATTCTCCCCTTGGAATAGAGTTGTGTTTCATTAGGGTATGGAAGGGGACGATGTCCTCTCCTTGTATCAGGTCTTCTACATTTATTATACCACTCTCAGCCCAAGATTTCAGACGCAGGTTGGGGATGAAATATTCAAGAGTCGTAATAGGTATTTTAATATTGTCTCTTCCCTTCTGGTCTCTGGTTTTTTGTGCTAGCCAGTTCCATGAATGGAGGGAAGCACGCATTGGAGGTGACAGTAGGGCCAGGCATTGGATTTGTGGAAGTGAGGGTATTAGAGAACTTAAAAGTGAGGCTAGGAGAAGAGGTTTGAAAGGCTTGTTGTCAAGGAGGTGAGATTCAATTGGGAGCGAGCCCGGGCCCGTGGTACCCCTCACCCAATGTCTGATTTGATTATTATTGATCGCATGTAGGTAAGACCACAAGTTGGGTACACCCAGGCCACCCTGTTTTCTATTGAGGTATAAGATAGACGCAGCCACCCTAGGCCTCTTTCCTCCCCAAATGAAGTTAGAGAGTTGCTTTTGAAATTTTGAGATTTCCATCCTAGAGATCGGTAGGGTGAGAGTGCGGAAACAGTACAGGATTTTTGGTAAGATTAGCATTTTATATAGGACAACTCGCCCTAGCCATGACGGTTCTTTAGTCGCGAGATTTTTCAGCTCTGTTTGGAGTTCTTCTAATAAGGGGGAGAAATTGGCAGAAATTATGTCGTTGATTGGAAAGCACAGTTTTATTCCCAAGTAGGGGATAGATTTACTCTGCCACTGGAAGGGGAATTCCTTTTTAATGCTGTCTTTTAAAGAATTATCTATATTGATTGCCAGAATTTGTGACTTATCTATATTTAACCTATAGTATGATGCCTTACTGAACTGTTGGATTGTTTTGCATACCTCTCTCAATGAAGATAAGGGGTCAGTGAGTAATAACAGAACGTTATCCGCAAATAGGCTGATTTTATGCTGTCTAAGCCCTGCAGAGATTCCTTTAATTTTGGGATTTATTCTGATAGATTCAGCAAATGGTTCCATGATTAATGTAAACAGCAGTGGGGACAGAGGACACCCCTGGCGGGTACCGTTTGTTATTTTGAAATTTCTTGAGCGGGTGCCATCTATCAAAACCTCTGCGGAAGGTGAGCTATATAGAGCCTGAATGGCTCTGAGAATATTTCCCCTAAAGCCGAATTTTTCCAAGGTGGCGAAGGCGAACCCCCAGTGGAGCCTATCAAAGGCTTTTTCTGCATCCAAAGCCAGGATCAGGGACGGCGTGCGGTTCGCCTCCGCCGCCGAAAGCAAATTGAGCACCCTCCTGGTCCCATTTGATGCCTGCCTACCTTTTGTAAAGCCCACTTGGTCGCTATGAATGATTTGTGGGAGCACATTTAGCAGTCGTTGGGCTATTAGTTTTGAGTATATTTTTATGTCACAGTTTAGCAGGGAGATGGGCCTGTAGTTTGCTGTAGAACTTGAGGGTTTACCTGGCTTTGGAATGGTCACTATGGTGGCCTTAAGCATCTCTTCTGGGAAGGTGCTACCAATGATGGCTTTATTAAATGTTTCAGAGAGGTAAGGGGCCAGGTCCAGAGCGAAATCTTTGTAATCTTCATTTGAGAAACCGTCTGGACCTGGAGCCTTGTGGGGTTTTAGAGATTTAATTGCATTGAGAACTTCTGCAGGTGTTGTAGGGGTATTTAACTTTCCAAGTTGTTCTTCTGTGATGTGTGGGAGTTCAATTTTATCCAGAAAGGTATTAATCTGGGCTTTGTCAGGTTGTGGTGTTAGTGGGTCATTGTGGAGATTGTAGAGTTTGGCATAAAAATGACTAAACTCATCAGCTATGCCCTGGGGGTGAGTTATTTTTGTTTCTAAACCGTCTTGTTTGATAAGGTACGGTATTTTTGCTGTCGCTTGGCGTTTTTTTGCTATTTTGGCCATCAATTTTGAGGGTTTATTAAATTCTGAGTAGTAGTTCATTTTTGACCATTTAGACGAATTGTCGAACTCTTCGATTAATGATCTTCGGAGATTGAGCCGGAGATTCATCAATTCTTTATGAAGCGTTAGTGTGGGAGAGGATTGCATACTTTGCTCTAGTTTTGTGATTTGCGAAAGAATGTTGGTTATGTAAAGTTGTTTTTTCTTCTTGTGGTAAGAGCTAATTTTAATTAGAATGCCCCGCATGAACGCTTTATGAGCGCACCATGTAGAAAATATGTTTGTATCTGGGTTCGCGTTCGTTGAAAAGTATTCAGCTAAGTGTTGCTTAATATCCTGGTTGAATTGAGGAATTCTTATGAGAGAGGGGTTGATTCTCCAATTTCTCGGTGCTGGAGAAGAGTTAGTTACGCTAAGCGAGAGGTAGATGGGTGAGTGGTCTGACCATGTAGTGTTTCCTATTTCAGCGCGTAGAATTCCAGGTAGGGTCCACCTGTCAACTAGAAACAAATCGATCCTAGAGAAGGATCTGTGCCGAGGGGAGTAATATGTAAATTCCTTTGAGGATGCGTTGAGACATCTAAAGGTGTCATAAAGCGCTTCTTTGTGGAGCCACGGGGCCAGGACTGGGGAGGTTCTATTTGTGGAGCTGGTGGAGTCTAACTGTTTGTCAGGGACCATATTGAAATCACCACATATTATGAGTTTACCCACATGCGATTTTCTTATCTTCCTGAGAGTTTTGTTTAAGAAGGAAATTTGGGAGGAGTTTGGGGCGTAGATGTTCACCAGAGTTATTTGAATATTATTAAACAGGCCTACCAATATTATAAACCTTCCATGAGTGTCAATAATTTGCTCCGTAAGGGAAACACTGATGGTGTCCCTGAGTGCGATCAACACCCCAGCTTTTTTCTTCTCCGCACAGGATAAGAAAATGTTTGGGTATTTCCTGTGGGAGAATTGGGGGTGGGCTGAGCTCGCGAAATGCGTCTCTTGAAGGCATAATACATCTACATTATTTTGAAGGGCATCTTTCCAGACAGATGATCGCTTGAAAGGAGAGTTTAAACCTTTAGTATTAAGGGAGCAAATTTTTACAGCCATGGGTTAGATAGATAAGCGATGAGGAGGCCACGAATCTCTGTTATAAAACCACTTTTAAAGGAAGGAGCATAAGGGAGGGAAATATGAACCTGTATAACATAAAAAATCAGCCAAAAGTACCAGAACAAGTGGTCTGGTATGGAGCTTTTCCTAAGCTCAGGGTTTGAAAGCTGATGGAACATGAGAAAACACAGCAAAACCAAAATATTTCTAGCAGGGTCAGGAACCTGCATATTTTCTGGGGAAGAGAGTTCGCCTGACATATAGGAACCTCCAAACTATGATATAGGCGGAGACATTTCAACGGGGAGAGGGGAAGTGGGACCCCTCACGAGGCTTTCCGGAGGGGGGGGGTTCAGCTTTGTCCTGAAGTCTGTCCGAGATAGGAATGCCCCAGGATGTTAGGATCTTTTCTCCGTCTTCGGGGTTGTTGATGATGAAATTTGATCCCTCTTTGTGAAGAATTAATTTTGTGGGGTATCCCCATTTATATGGGATTTTTTCTCTTCTGAGTGAGGTGGTTATACGAGTGAATGCCTTTCTGGCTTGGATAGTGGCGGCCGATAGATCCGCAAATAGCTGGATACTTGTGAACTGAGAGGGAAGATCCGGCGCTTTGCGAGAGGCGTACATGAGGGCTTCTTTGATATGGTAGAAGTGGATTCTCGCTATAACATCGCGCGGGATGTTGTCTGGGAGGAATTTTGGTTTTTGTAGACGATGCGCTCTGTCGATGATGAGTTCTTGAGAGGGGGTGGAAGGAAGCATTCTTTTCATCAGTTGTGTTAGGAAGTCTTTTAGCTCGGGTGGGCTAACGTTTTCGGGGATACCCCTAAATTTGATATTGTTTCGTCTGTTGCGGTCTTCTAGATCCGCCATTTTAATTTTAATCTGGGACACATCTTCCTCTAATGAGTAGTGCGCGTCTATGAGTGTGTTGTGAGACTTAGTTAATTCCTCCATCTTATGTTCAATGTGTGTGGTTCTTTCCTCCACGTCTGCAATCGAGGTGCTAATACGTGATGAGATAGAATTAAGGTCTTCCCGCATGGAGTTTCTTAGTGCCACCATCATTTCTTTAATAAATGCTTCCGACGCGGGTTGGTTTGAGGAAGGAAGCCTGTCTATCAGTTCTGCACTGTCTGATGGGGGAAGTGGTGTTTGCAAGGCTGTGTCTAGTCTGGGTCTTCTTTTGTCTGGGCTGGCTGAGGGAGTGAGGTCACCTCCTGAGGCAGAAATGATGTGGGGCCCCATTTTAGTTGGGAGGGAGTTGGTGTATGTAGTGGATGCTGCAGCTTCACTCACCTCTCCCATCATAGAAGGGGAACGGGCCTCTCCTCCTCCGGAAGCACCCGGGCTGCCCGGTGTAGATCCCAGTCCTCGCTGAGAATCCGGAGTTTCGGTGGATGGGCCCTCCGGAGACGCTGCGAGCGTGGGAGCCGGTCCTCTTCTACTGCTGCGGACCGTGAAAAAATCAGCTACGCGCTGAGGAGACGGTTTTGTAGATTTGCGGCGGGTCATGGCAGACGGGCAGAAGACAGGAGAGACACTCGTCAGTGATAGGGACCCCTTGGGTCTCTCCAAGCTTTCCTATTTACTGGTGCGAGTACTTCCTCACAAAGAAAAAACAAAAACTGGGACATGAGGGGTTAAGAAAGAGTTAATAAGTTGCCCCCCTCTGTACCTTGGTGAAGCAACATTAATCTAAATGCAGGAGGGATCTTCTCCCCAATCTATTCTGGGGTGAGTAGGCAGCACAATGTCCCAAGTATATCTTTTATGGGCACCAAGGGGTTAACAGAAGATGTGCACTTGCCTCCGCTCTCTGTTAAGTAGTGCTGGGACCCCAAAATGGCGTTGGACAGCGGTGGGGGTTTTTCAATAAGGCAATCCTCCCCCCTGGCACTGATGAAGTGGAGTGCCGATGGGGAAATCTCCGGAGCGGGTACAAAGTATCCACCAGCGGCAGGGTCTTCCCCAGGCTCCGGTACAACAGAGTGCTCGTTAGAAGCCCTCGGGGCTTCAATCACCGGCAGCGCGGGGCTTGCTAGAGGGCAGAAGCTTCTCCTACCTCCGATGTTGCAGGGCTGCCGGTTGGAATCGCGGGACCGACAGCAGCCGACGGCTCAGAGCAGCGCTCGAGACAGGCTTCTTACCCGCTCCCGGCACACCAGAGGAAGCGGCTGTATTCTCCGGGACGGCAGCTAACCACAGAGTGAGACTCCTTGCAGCGCCGAGTCCCCCAGCCTCCTCCGACAGAGGAGAGAAACCTCCAGGGACGGCAGGTGCACCGGCGGACCCCAGCAAGCAGTGTGTATGAGAGGGAATCTCGGCTCCGCTATCCTCCGCTGTCGGCACCCGCGGGGGATCTTTCAAGCAGCCGCGGACCCCTCAGGACCGCTCGTCGGGTAGATCGGGACCTTGCCCTCCACAGGTGGGACGGGTGGCACAGAGAGGACCCCAGGCGCAGTGGACGCGGGGAAGACAGAAGACCTCCAAACACCTGACCAGCCATCAGGCAGACCTCCGCCAGTAGCTCAGATAGTGGAGAGGTATCCGAGGATCAAGGTAGGGTGGATGAAATGTCTCCAAAGTCGCTTTTTGTTGCTTTAAAGAGTTTAGGTTCTCAGAGCGCCAAGATCAAGCAGCCATCTTGGTGCTCGGTTAGGCCACGCCCCCCTATGTTTGGACTTTTGAAGGGATCCATGGTTCAAGTTCCCTGAGTGGTGTTGCATTCTATCCACCTCACCTGAATAAGGATTTGCCTGTGGGCTGTTGGACTTCATCTTCTTCAACAAAGTTCTGCCAGAAGTCATCTACTTCACCATCTCTCTTTGGACCTTGAAGGTTGGAGTGTTCTTTCTGGATTAAATTTCATTCTACATCATGCAGAGGTCTGTCAGTCCTCTCTTTTTGGGTTTACCATAGCTTTATAAGGACACAGCAGTCATTGACTGGAACGCAAGCTATATTACTTACTGGGGAGATCCTTGACATCTATGTTCTCTTCCAGTCATTGGCCCATCCTGTGGGTATTTAAATTGGCTGCAAGGGCCTTACACGGACTTCAAGGATGTCTTCAGTAAAGAAACAGGTAAAGCGTCTCTTCACTCAGGCCGAATGACTGCACAATAGTTGCGTTCCTGTGCTAAAGTAACTCTTGGAAAGGCCTACCATTTATCTATTCCATAAATTAAAGCAATGTCCTAGTACATCAACGACCGCCCATACACCTTTTGACAACGGCCGTTAAGAGGCTTTATTCTGATGCGCTATCTTTCGACGGTGCTGCATCAGAAGCGTGGCATGGTTCTCCTGTGCCAGGGAGAACGGGTGCTCAGCTGTCAGATAACAGCCTGGCACCTACTCTAACAGTGGGGACCGAAGAGACCATCGATCCTTGCTGTTTAACCCTTTACATGCAGCAGTCTCTGCGACCATGGCATGTAAAACACTGACAGAGGGAGGAGGTTCCCTCTTTCACCCATTGGGCACCCACAATGCGATTGCAGGGTCCCACTGGATTGCTATAGCACCCAGAGGCTTGAATATATTCTCCTGCTCTTTTAGCTACAGTGGCCTATGAGGCTCAGCCTCTAACTAAGCTTCATAGGCTTTGTAATACACTACTATACTTCAGTATAGTAGTGTATTAGAAGAATGATAACATGATAAAGAATGATTTGGTGATATTAAAGTCCCCTAGTGGGACAAAAATAAAATAAGTATTGTAGGAGTGAAGTACACAGAATGGCCTGTAGGGGGCTGTAGCCAGGCATTCTGGTATCAGAAGTGAAAGCAAAAAACCCGTGGGAATGGTAGGAAGCAACATAAAAGGATCAGTTCCTGATGCACTCAGGGGGAAGTTGACAGCTCAGCAGGTCCATTGTTGACAGTAAAGGCCAGAGTGTAACAGGGAGGACGCCCCAAGACTCTTACCCCAGTGGGGTATGGATAAACTTTAGTGTATGTTATGGCATTATGCTGTTCATGAAATACATGCTGGTAGGCGCCAGATTTGCAAGAAAACCCAAGTCTCCTAATCTTTATGAGTGGGGTGCCCATTCCTGACAGAAAGGACGTTGATTCGATAGGGGAGTGACCCCAACTTGCCACATATGGTCGGGAATGCCTCTACAGCACCACCTATTAGAAGGCAGCATTTTTACAAGTAGATGTCTGACCTTTTAACAGGCCTCATTACAATGACTTGGAATACAGACCAAAGCCAGTCCTCTCCAGTTTCAAAACAATTAAAACCTTGTTTCAGAAATTATTTGTAGTAACCACATTTATCCACTAGATGGCATTAAAAGTTAACTGGAAATTGCCTCAAATATACTGTACACTGTATAGCCGGGAGCGTATGGACTCCTGACAAGCCTGCTTTTGCAATTACTGCCTCCCCTATTCTGAGAAGGCTTCCACTAGATTTGTTTGGTTCAATAAACAATACAAAAAAGTAAAACAACAAACAAGAGTATCCAGTATCATACATCAGGACTAGAGATGAGCGAGCGTACTCGGAAAAGCACTACTCGCTCGAGTAATTTGCTTTATCCGAGTATCGCTGTGCTCGTCCCTGAAGATTCGGGTGCCGGCACGGAGCGGGGAGCTGCAGGGGAGAGCGGGGAGGAATGGAGGTAAGATCTTTCTCTCCCGCCCGCTCTCCCCTGCTCTCCGCTGCGACTCACCTGTCAGCCGCAGCGGCACCCGAATCTTCAGGGACGAGCACAGCGATACTCGGATAAAGCAAATTACTCGAGCGAGTAGTGCTTTTCCGAGTACGCTCGCTCATCTCTAATCAGGACTGATCAGGCTCTGTTCACATCTGTATTATGGCTTCAGCCACAATTCCATTTCCCTGCAGGGAAAGAATTAAAATGGAAATAAAGTAAACGTAAAGTCCCCTGGTGCAAACACCGAGTCATGACCGACTCCTAGGGCGACGTCACATCGTGACACTTTCTTTGCACATTGTTTTTGCGGGGTGGTTTGCCATTGCCTTCTCCAGTCATCTATACCCCCCCCCCCATTCTCATTTTACTGTGGCCGAGTCAAGCTTGAGCCGGCTACCTGGAAATCAATGGATCATTTTTTCCCCTATTGGTTTCAATTACCCCCCAACAGGCCATGTTTTCAGGATTTCCTCAGTATTCCACAGGTGATGTAATTATCATCAGTGCCTCAGACATTGCCACAGGTGTTCTTACTATAGGATATCCTGAAAACATGACCTGTTGGGGTCCCTGAGGACTGGAGTTGGGAAGCACTGCCATTACACATGGATGAAGGATCCTTGTTGAATTTGGCACTGGAAGCAGCCACCATTGTCAGAAATACCCAAACCTCTTCATACCAGCAGGGGGTGTACTACACTCCGTAAGGACATTTGTATTGTATTAGGATATCCTGATATCCTGGACACTCACCACAGTTGAGAAAAAGATATTCATCATCTCTTCTCAGTCCATAAGCTCCCGGACAAGAATTGCCCATTTACAAAAGGAACTCTCAAAGGACATACCACTTCTAGATTGGAGTTGTGTATACAGACTAGTAAGAGTTAACCAAATCAGGGGTACAAAGTCAATCCTTCAAACTAGTACAAAGTATTGTAGTGACCCAAATTCTACTCCTATAGCATGTCGAAGCTGTAAGTGCCTGAACTCAGGATGTGATATATGGTCTGGAGTTCTGAGAGGTGGATAAAAACCCAGGTGGACAGAAAATTTGATGATTTGGCCCGAGCGACCTGCCATGCGTTGAACAATGTTCTAACAGGAACCGAGGCCTTAGGCGATTTATATCTAAAAGTGTTGGCAAAGCCCTCGTAGGAGCCGCACAAGACACCGAAATTGAGGAGACAGCATTGCTGTAATCTGTATCTAACCACCAGGGGGTGTATACTAGTCGGGATCCTAAGTAATAATGGTACATGTTGGGCTGCTAGGCCAGCTTGTTGTATAAGAGCGTGCAATGTGCATGAATTAAAGGGGTATTCCGGGACATTAAAAAAAACAAAAAAAAAAAAACACAGGTTAAAAAAGACGACAAATTGAATACCAGCCTATCCCAGCGGCTCACTGCCCAGCCCTCTATACGGAGCCTGGAAGAAGCAGCGGGCTGTCCATTGTACATGAGACGCTCAGCCACTCACAGGATCAGCGGCCATGGAAGAATTACTGCAGATTGATTTGTTTCCACAAGATTTTAGAAATTTTGTGCCCATCAGACAAAAGGGCATTGGTGGCGTCGGGCACTGATGTCAAAGGAGGTTTGGTTTGACATTGACATTCCAGTTCATTACAAAAGTCTTCAATGGTGTTCAGGTCAGGGCTGTCCAGGTCCACACCAAACTCCTCAAATCATTTCTTTATGCACAAGTAATTGGTCTCATTAGCCATTGTGACAAGGCTCCAGTCTGTGTGTATGCCTGGTTCTGACCCTTGCCTGTTTATTGACCATTCTGATGTCTGTGCTCCCTGACCTCGGCTCTGTGTTCTGGACTCTACTATTGCCTGCTTGACCTTCAGATTGAACTTCATTAACGTACCAAAGTTGGCAGATTTCAGCCCGTTTCTTCACTACGCTCCTGTTCACACCTACAGGTACCACGGCTTGGCCCAGTGCAGCGCCAGCAGCCACATGACCAGGACACAATGGCTCAGGGGCCCTGCAACAAAGTCAGTATCCTATTTGGAGGAGTTAAGCATGAATACTGGGGTTCCCCAAGGTACTCCCAAAACTAAACCTGTGTGTGGCAAGGCTGATCCATATCCATCTGCCTGATACATTCACTGGAAATAAGAGGGTACCCCAAACCCCGAGAAACATCCCCATACCATTCATCCCTCCCCCACCCATTTTGACAGTTGGCACTAAGCCTTCCAGTGTGCAGCATTTTCTGGGCATCTGCCAGGCAGTAAGAATTGCAACCCATGTCCTCCGTTAGCAGGCTACAGGTTATAACATTCAGTAATCCGGTTACTATTTTCAGTCTCAACCTCTTGTCTACCGCTAGTTTAGTAAATCATTAGGGAACCTTCTGAGGATATAAGGTGCCACTTAGTGGCTGCTGCACAGCTACCACGTGTCTAAGATGTCGCAAAGTGGTAACTGACTGTTCATTGTTCTTGGCCGTCTGTTTGACTACAACCCCGTGACCATCAATCATGAACAGTCAGTTACCACTTAAACCATTTGTGAGCCCCAGAGAGCCGCAGCTTACAATCCCATCACAGGTATGTGGCAGCCGCTCTGTGGCACCCTACCCTGAAAATTTCCACAGAGCATCTACTGTAGAGGTCTTCTGAATAGTTGGCAATTAAAAATTATATCAAAACCTGTTATTAATTTTTTAAATACTATATGAACATATTCGGCAGCACTTATAGATAGCAGATAGAATAAGACATTACAGAGCTGTAAACTGAAACAATTGAAACAAGATAGCCCTTAACCCTTTCCAATCCAATTTGTATCCTGGTTTTCCTAGGGGGCTTACTCTTTTTCTGTTGTTATACAACGGCGCTATATGCTGGCTAAAGCCAGTACTGCATGAGGTGACACGATGGATAGGCTCCGACAGCAGAGAGGCTGGCAATATACAGTAAGAGAACCCCGACGGACGTCTTCCAGCAGAGGAGCTGTACAGCCTTAAACCCTAATGTCTTCAGAGGTCAGACAGTGGATTGGAAAGGGTTAAGTTCGATACAAAATTGCAGTCAAGACAGATACTACAAAGAATGGCCATATCCTCAAAGGGTTAAA
This sequence comes from Eleutherodactylus coqui, assembly GCF_035609145.1. NCBI lineage: Eukaryota > Metazoa > Chordata > Amphibia > Anura > Eleutherodactylidae > Eleutherodactylus > Eleutherodactylus coqui. The sequence goes on from NC_089841.1 coordinate 219,457,736, forward strand.
TTGCCTATAAGTTAAGGGGCAGTAGTGTTTAAAATAATGACTTCAGGGCTGGGTTCACACAGGGCGGATTTGCAGCGAAAATTCCGTCCAAAATTTTGCTGCGGCCACCAATCCCAGAATAAGCCAGCCATGTGGACGAGATTTGTCAAAAATCTCGTCCACGTGACAACCAATCCGTCACGGCAAAGCCGGCGCTGCGGCGCGGATTCCACGGCCACAGCATGTCAATTTTTTTTTCCGTTGCAGTTGCACGGTCCGCTATGGGAGCGCTGGCCGCAACGGAAAAGCATGCGGCCAAGCCATTCCAAAACCCACGGCTAAGTGCAGCAGGTTTTGAAGCAGCGCTTTCCCGGCGGAAATCTCACGGTTTTTCGCTGCGGCCAAACCGCGAGATTTCCAATGGGATTCCGCCCTGTGGGAACCCAGCCTAAAGTAGGTTTGTTCTATGTATAAGAAATAGACTCTGCAGAAGTCTAAACACTTGGCTCCGGACCATGATCAAGACAGGGCAAGACCACCATAAGTGTAGGAACTCCACTATTAAAAATCAGTCAAAATAACATGTGGCCGGATAATTTGGCACTGCATGAGCTATTCGACTGCGGACCAGGTAACATTGCATAAGAGCTTTATATACCATTCCCATATTTGTAAATTTATTGAAAGCAAATCCCATATGGTGGATCGACAAACAGGTAAGTAAGCCTATAAGAAAAGACATTCCGGGATTATTTACATTTTCTTGGATCCCCGGGTCTACTGCCACTGTGGTCAGCAGAGAGGTGTTAGTTGGTACTGCAGATGCTGCCCCTATTGAATTCAATTTGAGCTGCTGCACTATTGCCAGTGTTTTTAGCTCCCTGCACTAACCGGAGGAGTGACAGCAGCCCCGGGAATCAGCTGATTGGTGGGTATCTAAATGGCGGTGTCAATCATAATTTTAAAAAATTTTAAAGTTCTGGAATACTCCTTTAGGGCTTATTCAGACGACCGTACATCGGCCAGGTATTCATGCCGGTCGATATACGGCGTCTCTCTCTGCAGGGGGAGGAGGCTGGAAGAGTTGGGAGCAGTGCTCTGAGCTCCCGCCCCCTCTCTACCTCCTCTCCACCCCCTCTGCACTATTTGCAATGAGAGGAGGCGGAATGGGAGCGGGGCTAAATTGCGGGAATTAGCTCCGCCCCCATCCCGCCTCTTCTCATTGAAAATAGTGCAGGGGGTGGAGAGGAGGCAGAGAGGGGGTGGGAGCTCAGAGCACTGCTCCTGGCTCTTCTAGCCTCCTCCCCCTGCAGAGAGAGACGCCGTATATCGGCCGGCGTGAATACCCGGTTGTCTGAATGCGCCCTTAAGGTTGGAGTTAGAGTCACAGGTCCCTTCAAAACCAGAGAATGTCCTATTCGTATCTGTTATGGTATACAAAAGACATCCAATTGTTAAGTAGATGGTATTGAAATATTTTGCAACTTCGGCCTTTTTAGTTTTTTGTAGAGTAAGTAGATGGTATTCCTCAACATTGAAATGACAACACCAAGAAGGACAAGCAAACTGAGGAAGTAGAAGGTGTTCAAATTGTCAAGCACCTAGCTCCAATCTGTGGCATGTGGGAGGGGCTTCAGCGGCATCAAAGCCAGATTGAAAGCAAATTTTCAGTCACATGAAGCCTTAAAAAAAAATAATCAGATGAACAGTATGATTGTACGACGTCTAATGTCAAGTAACGTGCCAGTTATCAGCACATGTTGCGGACAGAATCCTTGAACCAAGAGACCTTAGTTTAGCATTATGGCAGATCACTACGCGGGTAGGCCAAGATGTCAGCACCGTTCAACATCACCTGTGCCAGTGGTTGGGAGGACAATGACAGTAGGAGGTGCACAGAGGCGAACCTCTGCATGAACAGGTCATCCAATTAGAAGAATGGTGCATAGTGATCCCTTCTGTACTGCAAGTGAAACTGCACTTCACATCCCAAGCCTAAAGTGTTGTACAGGGTCTACATAAACCATCAGAAGGCACTTGCACAGCCCTGGGCTACGAGCCAGAGGTCCAACGGCAGGTCTTCTACTGACCTCACACCAGCACTCTCGAAGACTAAAATGGTGCAAAGCAAGACAACAATGGAGGGTGGAATGGAGGTCTATCCTCTTCAGCAATGAGTCCCACTTTTGTGTGGAGACCACATAGGCAACTCTATAAAGAGGCCTTCACGGGAGAACGTCACACTGGTCTTACTGCCAACATTATGGAGTGGGGTGGCATAATGTACGGTAGCCAGACCCCTCCAGTCTTCTAGGTACACGAACAACTCAGTGTTAGATTGACTTGTTAGTGGAACCAGTGGTATGGCCGTTTCGCTGAAGTGTGCCAGGAGCCATTTATCAACGCCAGGCAACACATTGCTTGTGCAACTGTGAGCAGCTTGCGTGGCCTACACGTGCTACCTACCACGGCTAGCAGAATCTCTGGATTTGTATCCCATCGCGCACATCGGAGACATCATTAATTGGCAATTATAAAGGGCGCTGTCAGCAGCGCATGTTGATGATGTGTGCCCAAGTACATTCAGCACGGCAGACCATTTCTCAGACAACCACTAATAGTCTCAGCGGTAGCATACCAAGGCGTGTAATCGTGTATTTCTGTGCGTGGCGCTCATATTCAATACTGAATAAATCGAGAGGTTTTAAATACTTTATTTCCATTTTTTTATCATTTGCATACCGTTAACAAGTCTATCGATCCCGTGATTTCCATAATTCCAATTTCCCTTCTTGGTGTTACAAGTTCAATGTGTGTATTATATTAAATTCATTGGACTCCCACCAATGAAAAGTTGCAGAATTATCAGAGCCTAGAGGGGAAAAAATAGAGGGTTATCCCAGAAAAAGTGTGGAGCCAATTCACAGTTGTAGTTTAGAAACCTTAACCCTTTCCAATCCAATTTGTATCCTGGTTTTCCTAGGGGGGCTGACTCTTTTTCTGCCATTATACAACGGCGCTATCTGCTGGCTAAAGCCAGTACTGCATGAGGTGACATGTTGGATAGGCTCCGACAGCAGAGAGGCTGGCAATATACAGCAAGAGAACCCCGACGGACGTCTTCCAATATCAGAGCTGTACAGCCTTAAATCATAATGTCTTCAGAGGTCAGACAGTGGATTGGAAAGGGTTAAGGGAGTGCTGGGAGTGGACCGTGTTGTCTTTAGCGACTAATCCAGGTTTAGTTTTGGCGCTGACAATAGCCATGTTTGTGTCTTGGAGACCTCGGGGTGAGCGCCTTAATCCTGCAATTGCTGTGGAGCGGCACACTGCCCCCTGCTGGTGTGATGTTCTGGGGGTGTTCTCATATGACAGTCGGTCCCCCATAGTAGTGGTACGAGGGACAATACAGCTCAGCGATATTTTCAGGACATCTGCAGCCATATGTGTTCCTCTCATGGCGGCTTCCAAGAGGCTTCCAGCAGGATAATGCTCTGCCGCACACAAGGGGGTCACAGGAAGCCCCCACAACATTGTCACACTTCTGTGCCTATCCAGTCACCAGATTTATCACCAATAGAACATGTATGGGACCATCTAGGACTTGTAGACTTCGACAACCTGCGAGTTTGCACAATCTAGAGGCTCAGTTACAGCAAATGTGGACTGACAGGCCGCAGGACACCATCCAGAACCTGTATGCCTCCATGCCTTCCTTTATCACCCCTTGTATCCAAGCTAGAGGCGGTACAACAGGGTACTAGAGCCTCCATGCCCATCCGCATCACATCTTGTATCCAAGCTAGAGGTGGTACAACAGGGTACTAGAGCCTCCATGCCCGCCCATATCACATCTTGGATCCAAGTTAGAGGTGGTACAACGGGGTACTAGAGCCTCCATGCCTGCCTGTACCACATCTTGTATCCAAGCCAGAGCCGGTACAACAGGGTACTAGAGCCTCCATGCCTGCCTGTATCACATCTTGTATCCAAGCTAGAGGCAGCCCAACAGGATACTAGAGCCTGCATGCCAGTCTGTATCACATCTTGTATCCAAGCTAGAGGTGGTACAACAGGGTACTAGAGCCTCCATGCCTGCCTGTACCACATCTTGTATCCAAGCCAGAGCTGGTACAACAGGGTACCAGAGCCTGCATGCCAGTCTGTATCACATCTTGTATCCAAGCTAGAGCCAGTACAACAGGGTACTAGAGCCTCCATGCCCGCCTGTATCACATTTCGTATACAAGCTAGAGGCGGTACAACAGGGTACTAGAGCCTCCATACCCGCCTGTATCACATCTTGTATCCAAGCTAGAGGCGGTACAACAGGGTACTAGAGCCTCCATGCCTGCCTGTATCACATCTTGTATCCAAGCTAGAGGCGGTACAACAGGGTACTAGTGCCTCCATGCCCGCATGTATCACATATTGGATCTAAGCTAGAGGTGGTACAACAGGGTACTAGAACCTTCATGCCCACCGTATCACATCTTGTATCCAAGCTAGAGGCAGTACAACAGGGTACTAGAGCCTCCATGCCCGGCAGTATCACATCTTGTATCCAAGCTAGAGGTGGTACAACAGGGTACTAGAGCCTTCATGCCCGTCCGTATCACATCTTGTATCCAAGCTAGAGGTGGTACAACAGGGTACTAGAGCCTTCATGCCCGTCCGTATCACATCTTGTATCTAAGCTATAGGCAGTACAACAGGGTACTAGAGCCTCCATGCCTGCCCGTATCACATCTTGTATCCAAGTTAGAGGCGGTATAACAGGGTACTAGAGCCTCCATGCCCGCCTGTATCACATCTTGTATCCAAGTTAGAGGCGGTATAACAGGGTACTAGAGCCTCCATGCCCGCCTGTATCACATCTTGTATCCAAGCTAGAGGCGGTATAACAGGGTACTAGATCCTCCCTTCAAGTGTTCAGTTATCTGCAATAAATTATCTTTTGCCCTGATATGTAATCAGTTACTTAGATCAACGTTACAATCACAGAGAAAGTTTCATTCTGTTCCGTTAACTTCTAGGGGAGGGATTGGTTTTGTGTAATGTTTTCTTTCTTTGGCAGTTGTGGGGTATTCTGTCTGTTTCCTACAGCTGACACCCACCCGCAACAGCTTCGAAAAGCCACGCCGCTGATCAGAGCTGTTAACCCTTTAAATGCTGCAGGCAATTTTGACAGCAGCATTTAAAGGGGTTGTCCCGCGGCAGCAAGTGGGTCTATACACTTCTGTATGGCCATATTAATGCACTTTGTAATGTACATTGTGCATTAATTATGAGCCATACAGAAGTTATAAAAAGTTTTATACTTACCTGCTCCGTTGCTAGCGTCCTCGTTCCCATGGAGCCGACTAATTTTCGCCCTCCGATGGCCAAATTAGCCGCGCTTGCGCAGTCCGGGTCTTCTGCTCTCTTCAATGGAGCCGCTCGTGCAGAATGCCGGCTCCGTGTAGCTCCGCCCCGTCACATGCCGATTCCAGCCAATCAGGAGGCTGGAATCGGCAATGGACCGCACAGAAGAGCTGCGGTCCACGGAGGGAGCAGACCCCGGCGGCCATCTTCAGCAGGTAAGTATGAAGACGCCGGACCGCCGGGATTCAGGTAAGCGCTGAGCGGTTTGTTTTTTTAACCCCTGCATCGGGGTTGTCTCGCGCCGAACGGGGGGGGTTGAAAAAAAAAACCCGTTTCGGCGCGGGACAACCCCTTTAAATGTCCTGATCAATGTTCGAGGGTCCGCAGTGCTTCCCCCGTGATAAGATGCCAGAGCAGGGTATAATGTAATGCTATGGCATCATACTGCAGGAGGAATCAAACCATCGCAAGTTCAAGTCCCCTATGGGGACTAAAAAAATACAGTAAAAATTAGTTTAAAGTTTTATTAATTATTAAAAAAGAAATAAAAAGGGAAATAAAAGTTAAAAAAAACCATTTTGCCGTATTTATAACAAAAAAAGAATCTAAATAACAAAACAAGAAAACATATTTGGCATTGCTGCGTCCGTGAAGGTCTGGCCTATCAAGGTAAAGCATTGTTTACCCCGCACAGTGGATGTCGTCAGAGAAAAAAAAACGAAAACAATTCTGGTGTTGTCAGCCAGTCTCCAAGAAAAAACTAATAAAAAGTATCATGTACTAAAAGTGTTATATCCCCCCCCCCCGAGGATACAATCACCTCTCCCTCCTATAAACTGCCACAAGTCCCCTCTGTGAGGACAAGTCTCCTCCGTTTCCCCTTCTCACACGCCGCACTACCACATCCTTCGCCTCCCGCTGACGTCCGCTCGGGACTTTCTCCTCACACACTCCACGCTCCAGGAAAGTACCCGACCAATCACAGCTCGCGATCCTGTGTACTACAAACATGACAGCCGCCTAGTGATTGGCTCCCCTTTCTCTCTGCGCTCATTGGCTGTGAGAGGTTCGGTGGGCGGAGTTCCGCAGGGAAGTGTATCGCAGGGTTAGTGGACGGGTGGCATATTAGTAGTTTACACTGCGGTTATTCCTGCTGCCGATTCCAGCCAATGAGGTGTCTGGAATCGGCACCATGTGACCTCCCATTGTGCACGAGCAGTACAGTTCAGCTGCCGTGCACGATGAGAGCTGTGCCCGCGCCTCACGTGACCGGTGACGTCACCGATACTTGAATTTGCCCGCGAATTCCGAGCCTACAGAGGAAGCTGATGGTTGGAGCCTTTTATACTACTTTCAACGTGGGAGAGGAAGATTTCTGCGCTGTGTGGTGAGTACCTACCTGAGATTAATGCGCTGTGTGCTGAGTACCTACCTGAGATTAATGTGCTGTGTGGTGAGTACCTACCTGAGATTAATGCGCTGTGTGCTGCTACGTGTGGTGAGTACCTACCTGAGATTAATGCGCTGTGTGGTGAGTACCTACCTGAGATTAATGCGCTGTGTGGTGAGTACCTACTTGAGATTAATGCGCCGTGTGGTGAGTACCTACCTGAGATTAATGCGCTGTGTGCTGAGTACCTACCTGAGATTAATGCGCTGTGTGGTGAGTACCTACCTGAGATTAATGCGCTGTGTGGTGAGTACCTACCTGAGATTAATGCGCTGTGTGGTGAGTACCTACCTGAGATTAATGTGCTGTGTGCTGAGTACCTACCTGAGATTAATGCGCTGTGTGGTGAGTACCTATCTGAGATTAATGCGCTGTGTGTGGTGAGTACCTACCTGAGATTAATGCGCTGTGTGTGGTGAGTACCTACCTGAGATTAATGCGCTGTGTGTGGTGAGTACCTACCTGAGATTAATGCGCTGTGTGTGGTGAGTACCTACCTGAGATTAATGCGCTGTGTGTGGTGAGTACCTACCTGAGATTAATGCGCTGTGTGTGGTGAGTACCTACCTGAGATTAATGCGCTGTGTGTGGTGAGTACCTACCTGAGATTAATGCGCTGTGTGTGGTGAGTACCTACCTGAGATTAATGCGCTGTGTGTGGTGAGTACCTACCTGAGATTAATGCGCTGTGTGTGGTGAGTACCTACCTGAGATTAATGCGCTGTGTGTGGTGAGTACCTACCTGAGATTAATGTGCTGTGTGCTGCTGTGTGCTGAGTACCTACCTGAGATTAATGCGCTGTGTGGTGAGTACCTACCTGAGATTAATGCGCTGTGTGTGGTGAGTACCTACCTGAGATTAATGCGCTGTGTGTGGTGAGTACCTACCTGAGATTAATGCGCTGTGTGTGCTGAGTACCTACCTGAGATTAATGTGCTGTGTGCTGCTGTGTGCTGAGTACCTACCTGAGATTAATGTGCTGTGTGCTGCTGTGTGGTGAGTACCTACCTGAGATTAATGCGCTGTGTGTGGTGAGTACCTACCTGAGATTAATGCGCTGTGTGTGGTGAGTACCTACCTGAGATTAATGCGCTGTGTGTGGTGAGTACCTACCTGAGATTAATGCGCTGTGTGTGGTGAGTACCTACCTGAGATTAATGCGCTGTGTGTGGTGAGTACCTACCTGAGATTAATGCGCTGTGTGTGGTGAGTACCTACCTGAGATTAATGCGCTGTGTGTGGTGAGTACCTACCTGAGATTAATGCACTGTGTGTGGTGAGTACCTACCTGAGATTAATGTGCTGTGTGCTGCTGTGTGGTGAGTACCTACCTGAGATTAATGCGCTGTGTGATGAGTACCTACCTGAGATTTATGCGCTGTGTGGTGAGTACCTACCTGAGATTAATGCGCTGTGCGCTACGTGTGGTGAGTACCTACCTGAGATTAATGCGCTGTGTGGTGAGTACCTACCTGAGATTAATGCGCTGTGTGGTGAGTACCTACCTGAGATTAATGCGCTGTGTGGTGAGTACCTACCTGAGATTAATGCGCTGTGTGGTACCTACCTGAGATTAATGCGCTGTGTGGTGAGTACCTACCTGAGATTAATGCGCTGTGTGGTGAGTACCTACCTGAGATTAATGCGCTGTGTGGTGAGTACCTACCTGAGATTAATGCGCTGTGTGGTGAGTACCTACCTGAGATTAATGCGCTGTGTGGTGAGTACCTACCTGAGATTAATGCGCTGTGTGGTGAGTACCTACCTGAGATTAATGCGCTGTGCGGTGAGTACCTACCTGAGATTAATGCGCTGTGCTGCTACGTGTGGTGAGTACCTACCTGACATTAATGCGCTGTGCTGCTACGTATGGTGAGTACCTACCTGACATTAATGCGCTGTGCTGCTACGTGTGGTGAGTACCTACCTGACATTAATGTGCTGTGTGGTGAGTACCTACCTGAGATTAATGCGCTGTGCTGCTACGTGTGTTGAGTACCTACCTGACATTAATGCGTCGTGTGCTGAGTACCTACCTGAGATTAATTCGCTGTGCGCTACGTCTGGTGAGTACGTCACCTGAAATTTGCGCGACGCCACCTGACGCAACCTGTCTTTTTTTGCAGATTTGTGCGCTACGTGTGTAGACGCGGCCACCCGAGATTTGTGCGCTTTTTTTTGCAAACTTACGTGTGGAGATGATCCTGACGTTTGGACGCGTTTTGAGAAGAATTTCGCTTCGCTTGCACACAAGCTGACATAACTCGTCGAGGTAAGCTGCTGCATCTGCTAAAATTTTCATTGCGTGCATCTGCTCATACGTGCTTATTTTGCGCATATTTGCAGGTTTTCGTGTGTGCGTACGTGTATATATAATATATGATTCTTCTGACCAGGTTGGGGGAGTAGTGGTCAATGTAAGTGGGTGGAGCGGATCTAGGGATCAGTAATACTGGTGTGATGTGACTGTTAACCTGCTGATTTTTCGTTATTTCCTGCAGATCTGACGTCCTTGAGAATGGGAAGGCTGGCGGACAGTGAAGAGACCCTCGACGTTCAGCAATCTTGAAACCCTTCGTTTTATGGACTGCTTTTTGCCGGTGACTCACCTTTTTTTTTTTTTTGGTATTTTTGGATAGACTAAGCTTTTATTTTTTTTCTTGCAAACTTTTTTCCTTCTTCTTTACAGGTTATCTAAGTTATTTCCAGATTACCACACTGCGTTTGCTCACAATCGTTGTTGAAGCAGCAGAGACTGGCGGTCCTAGATGTTGGCTCAGTAGGACGCTTTGAAGATGGGCATGTTTGCAAATCGAAGTGATTCTTACATTGTTTTTTCTGTGCCTTGTTGTACTTCGTTTAAGTGGTAAAAATGGGCAGTTAGAAGTTGTTTATATTAATTAAAATTAAGAATATTGACAGTTTTGAAGACATTGTAATTTTTTAACATTTGCAAATGTTATATCTCATATGTGCAGCATACTCTACAAATCTTTGCCAACATATATTTCCATCTGTTCACTTTATTCTGGACGCACATTTGCAAAAACATCCTTTTGTTTGGAACCATTTAGGAGACATTCAAGTTGAACCTCATTTTTCCTCATTTTGCTAAATCCTTTTTTCTCCACCGAGCCAAGATTGCAAAGGCTCGTGGGTGTCAGAATACATACCCCCTAAAATGACCCTATTTTACAAAGTACACCCCTTTATGTTCACTGAGTGGTGTGAGGAGTATTTAGATCACACATTTTCAGGAATTAATGGAATTATGATAAAAAAAAATTATAATAAGGCTTTATTTCGGCTAATGTGCTATTCTAAATTTTTTTCCACCAAAAATCATCATTTTCATGTGCACTGACACCCCAAAATGGATACCCCTGGGGGGGGGGGGGGGTGTCGACAGTGGCCCAACCTAAGCATATACATCCCCAAATAAGAGGGCGGCCCAGTGGTCTTCGGAACTGGGCCATAGCTGATCCTAGGAGCCACAGAACAGGACACACGCATGGCATATAACAGACGGAACAGAATACACAGAGATAGAAAACACTGCATACAGAAGCCAAAAATGCAACCACTACTAACAGATAGGCTGATTATAAAGAACAGGTATTACTTGACATTGTAGACAAAACGTGAAGCTAGCGGGCGAACTTCTAAGCTCCTGGTTATACCGCTAGTCCCCACACTAACCATGAGTCCAGGAGACCTGGACAATACTGCCCACTTGGCCTGTAGCAGCAGCCACAATGCATACTCGAGTATAGCCGATCCCAGTGTTAGCCAAGGTACCTAATATTACCCCTTGGCTTATACTCAAGTCAATAATTGACCCCAGGTTTTTGGGGTAAAAGTTGGTACCTTGGCTTATACTCAGGTCGGCTTAGACTGAAGTATATCTGATTACATACAAAAACCTAATGAAATAAGAGCAATCGTTGCATGCAAAGCATTAACCCTTTCCAATCCACTTATTTTTTCTCACCCATTCTCCCCAGCTCCAAATAAATTGGTTCTGGGGAGAATGGGTGAGAAAAAATACACTTTCCCTGCACCCTCCTGAGCTGACAGAGTTCAGGAGGGTGCAGGGAGGGACCTGCTTACCTGTCCGGCGTCTTCAGTACTCTCCTTCTGCCTCCCGGTTCGGCGATCATGTGACTGCTGGGGTCAGGTAACACCGGCGGTCACATGATCGCCGGCCAGAATCTATGCATTACATAGCGCTAAGTAATGTGTAAAGGAGAAGGCAGAAAGGATTAAAATCCCTTTCTGCCTTATCCTCGGGGGTCCTCGATGAGGACCAGTGCAGGAGTGCATCTGCACCCGATGTGCCTGACGATCGGGTGCAGATCCACTCCTGCACTGCAGTGTAGGGCCTGCCCCGACATTGGAGCTGTGGAGGGAAATTATGATGTCGGGGCAGGGCCGACATTGGACTGGAAAGGGTTAACAGCGGGAATCTGTTGTCTCACCCATCCCCTCTGTGGCTGCGGGAGGCCAACTGTCATTAGCAACAGTCTTCAGCAGTAGATGGTGTGGGCTCAGATCTGTAGGATGCAAATGCAAGTCCATTCCAGAAAGCTGCTTCCTAACATATACATACATTCACGTGCTGCGGTGGCAAGGGGTTAAAAGGGTTCCCTGGGACTCCAGTACTGATGATCTATGCGCAGTGAAGTGGTGATCTGCCTCCCAGAATCCCTGCCAATCAGCTGATGACGAGTGCGCACCGCTGCCACTTCAGTCTATGCCAGATGCAGCACCGTACATTTCCGGCTGTACACGCCTGCATAGGATTGCATTTCAATACGCAATCCTATGCAGAAGGCCGTGGTTTGTCTACGCGAAATCACGCGCAGAAAACAAACCGCGCCATGCTCTAATTCTGTGCGGGGTTCGCAGAGCCCCGGACATAAACGTCACTCGCTGGCTGCCGACTCTGCGCATGTGCCGTCTGCTGGCACATGAGACAGAGCTGCGGGAGCGGGCGAGTTCCGCACTGCTCTCTGCAGGCGCTCAGGTCGGGTCCCGTTGCGAGCAGCTGGATGCGACACGGCCGTCTGCAGGCGGCCTTAGGCCTCATGTCCACTGGAAAAATACAATCCGCGTAGAATCAGCTTTCAATTGTATAATTTTCATGCAGATATCTGCACACATTGCTGTCAATGTGATAGCAATGTGGCCGATCCGCGGTAAAGTGGAGCATGCCGCGGTTTTTTCCTCCCACGCATGAAAAACGCAATTCTATTAAAATTCCATCCGCGGGTGCAAAAATCAGTTTAATGGACCACGGATGGCCAATGATTCCCTAGGGGCAAATCCGCTGCGGAAACCGCAATTCCATTTTGCTAGTGGACATGAGGCCTTAAGGCTCCTTCCCACAGACGGATCTACCGTGTTTCCCCGAAAGTAAGACGTGTCTTACTTTCTTTTTATCCCCAAAAGCCCCACTATGTCTTACTTTCGGGGTATGTCTTATATTGGAAAATGGAGCATGAAAAAATCTGGACCATGCTCCATTTTCATGTGGGTCTCCCGGGACACAAAAATCAAATTGTACTCACACGCTCCGGTTCTTCTCTTCGCCGCGGCGCCATCTTCTCTCAGTCGCGGCCGGATCATTTTGCTTCGGCCCGGCGCATGTGCGGGGCACGTCACCGACGTCATCATGCACATCCGCCGAGCCGAAGAAAGAAGATCTGGCCGCGACGAGACAAGATGACGCCGCAGCGAAGGAAGTATCCGGAGCCTGTGAGAGGTAAGTTAATTCTGATTTATTCCTATTTTCAGCGCTCATGTCCGCGGGGCAGGAGGGACCCGCTGCAGATGCTACATTTTCCCCGTGGACATGAGGCCAAAGGCGGCAGACGCGGTGACGTATGGAGGGGGGGGGGGGGGGGGGGGCGGCGCGGAAGTGGGCAGGAGGCGGCGCGCAGCTACCGTAGATGAGAGGGAGGCGGCAATACCCCCGTGTTTCACCAAAAGTAAGACATATGTCTTACTTTCGGGGAAACACGGTATTCAACCTAATAGCTCAATGCTTACGGTGCGTAATTTCACAGCGGAATTCCGCACCGTAAAATCACCCGTCCTCACCCACGGCATGCTCTAATTGCCGCGGGTATACGCGCGGACGGCTTTCATTGCAGTCTGTGGAAGCCGTCCATTCACGCTATTTTCCGCTGTAGCACAGCGGAAAATAGCGTGAAACCGCCTCTACGCCTACCGCCAGCCGCGTCACATGCCGCTACGGTGCGTCTCACGCTCTATTGCCCATGCGCACTGAGGCGTCATGCGGGACTCCGGAACCAGAGGTAAGTATTGGGGTCTCTTGGGGCTGCCGTGATGGGCTCCACCCCGGAATTCCATGGCGGAGCTCGTCGCAGCCGGCTTTACAGCGTGGGTAATCAGGAGTTAAAAACATAAATAAGGTAAAACAAAAAAACAAATTCAAATCACGTTTTATTATTTATTAAAAATGTGGATTTTACACCAAGTGTCATTCCCAGATAAAACAAAGGCCGCTGTGTTTGGGGATCTTTTCTGTTTACTCAATCGGTGTAAAATATTGCGCAGTTTTTCAGGATACTCCAAAAAGCTTATAAAAAAAAAAAAGGCGAGTCACAGGCAAAAAGCAGTCCATAAAACGAAGGGTTTCAAGATTGCTGAACGTCGAGGGTCTCTTCATTGTCCGCCAGCCTTCCCATTCTCAAGGACGTCAGATCTGCAGGAAATAACGAAAAATCAGCAGGTTAACAGTCACATCCCACCAGTATTACTGAACCCTAGATCCGCTCTACCCACTTACATTGACCACTACTCCCCCAACCTGGTCAGAAGAATCATATATTATATATACATACACACACGTGCGTGTACACACACACGTGTGCGTGTACACACACGTACACACACACACACACACGTGTGCGTGTACACACACGTACACACACACACGTGTGCGTGTACACACACGTGTGCGTGTACACACGTGTGCGTGTACGTACACACACACACGTGTGCGTGTACACACACGTACACACACACACACACGTGTGCGTGTACACACACACACACGTGTGCGTGTACACACACACACACGTGTGCGTGTACACACACGTACACACACACACACACGTGTGCGTGTACACACACGTACACACACACACACGTGTGCGTGTACACACACGTACACACACACACACACACGTGTGCGTGTACACACACGTACACACACACACACACACACACGTGTGCGTGTACACACACGTACACACACACACACACACGTGTGCGTGTACACACACGTACACACACACACACACGTGTGCGTGTACACACACGTACACACACACACACACACGTGTGCGTGTACACACACGTACACACACACACACACACGTGTGCGTGTACACACACGTACACACACACA